>NC_056731.1:1733069643-1733085796 GCF_019279795.1 Protopterus annectens | reverse complement strand
ATGTGTTTTTCCAGATTAAAGGTTAAGGCAAACAATACAGCCGGATTGCACAGCATTGTTTGGTCTCCAGATTTAACATGTGTTAGTCGGCCCAGACACGACATCATTCCCTTCTTGTTAGTTGGCTTGGGTGGTTATTATATTGCTACCTTCCTATCGTCATGTGATGTTCTACCCTACTTGGATACCAGATATGCCAGGTAATTGACCTGTATTCTCTGTAGTTGCAATTTATGCTTGCTTACTTTATGTCCCTGTTCTGCTGATTATCTCAATAATGCTATTGTATCTTCCATACATTGCTGCTGGGTAGGGGCCGCAAGCAGAATATCATCCAATTAAAGTGGAGCTTGACTGGCCCCGGGTGGAGTTGACACAGGGAATGTAGCTAGCCATCCCCTGTGAGAATATCGTTGTACTTTCACAGTAGCCCCGCGATAGGTATGGCTGTATCTGTCACCCTGACTGTACAAGCAAAGCAATACGGACTATGTGGATGTATAGGTATTGCAAAGTAAGCATAGCTTATATGTACCACGGTAAGATACTTCTGTGGCATGTTCATTGCATTGAATATAGTGTGTGGGTCTGGCACCAACGCTACCCTAAGTATTCTTACATGATTTACAGCTTATACATACTGTACCATCCGCCATTCCCTTTTGGTTCCGGTCAGGAGATACAGGGGTATTGCATGGTGAATAGCGATTACTTTGTGGATGGGGAATTCCCTCTATGACTTTGCAGATATCTTCTGGTGTCCACGGTCTATACGCTACGGGGGTTGGGTCCTGGCCTTCCTGTCCTGCATGATGGTTCGGTACTTCAATTAATTGACAGATATCCTCACTCTGTTGTAGTACTGTGTTCTTACTCGGGTGTCCCTAGGTATGTTACGTGTTCGGGATGTGGTTTCGATAGCTTCTATTACATTTGTTCGTTATGCTACCTCTGTTGCCACAGGATAGCGTGTGGGGACTAGCCTGCCCTCCCGCTTAATATCCTGCATGTGGTATCTGCGGTGGTAGGGTGTTGTGGGGGGGGGGCGATCGGTACTACTGTATTATGATCTTCTCTGTGTACGTATGATGCTTAGCCATTTGTAGTGTTCTATTCCCTTCGGTACACTACCTCAGTCCACCGATGTGCATGACGGATACCCAATTGTCGCTGTTTTGTCGCCTGCACATCTTAGGGCTGCCACCTTTTCCAATGCACAATGTGGGACATTAGTGTTCGGAACGTGTAATTTGCCTGGAAAATGCATGCCCACGGCCAGTACATAGGACAGGTATTCACGTTTTGCCAGGTGGGCGACCAATTGTTGTAGCATTTCAGTTGCTTATTCTGTTTATTATTATATTTTGCTGTTCCACATACAAATTTACTGTTTTATGCTACCATTTTGATATATATCTGGGAAATGTTTGTCCTGAGATATCAGGACATTTGACATGTGTTCGGTTTATTTACAGGACACGGCTGGCCAGAGAGGGCATATCCCTCTCAGGGTGGAACAGGTGTTTACCTTGGAACATATGCATCAAATTTTCAGCGATTACAATGTTTCAGTAACGATATGTTGCCTAATATACCATCAATGTCATATTTATTACCCCATTTTGCTGCGTAACTCACATTATGTGCTCTCTGCGATTGCATATTCTTCACGTCACCTGTCAAACGCGGATCACATGATCTGTTGCTTCAATAATCTCCCATATCCTCTACACGACTGCTACGTACCCTTCTGTCATAACACTTGTGTCTCCTTCCCTGTATCCACTGTAGTGTCTACATTCACTATTTACTCTGCTGTGTGTTCCCCTGACCTATGTTCAGATTTAACAGTATGTGGGCAGGTCTTCGACCCGATATCAGTACTGTTAACAGAAACACAATGTAGTCTGGTCCCTGATCTACAATAGACACAAAAAGGCAGACACTCCTTACCTGGGCCTCCTGTTTAAGGCTGCACGTTTTCTTCTTGGGATCCAGTTTTCCGCCTTTCAGCCACAGATCAGACAGTAAACAGCCTCTTTACACACAACAATTCAGTCGGAGGTCTTTTCATTCAAGAAGAACCATTTATGCATATTCTCCAGCGTACATGTCTAACCAGCCATGCACTCTGACCTGTAGCTTACCAAGGGAATTCAGGATTACAAGGATCACGATGTGAAATAAGTTGTTACAACCAGACTGTAGTTATCAGTAGGCTTTTCTAAGTGACAGCCAATAACACAGGAGGCTCGGGTTCGGAAAGTTTTAGTAGTGTACACAGGCAGGCTAAATAATGTACAGTCCAAGTATGAGAGTTTTGTCTGACTCTATACAGTAAGCAGTTTCTTTATATAGTGTTTACAATCAGCTTTTGCCCACCTTACTGGCGTGGTCGGTCACAGGGCATTTCCATCACTATGGTCCGCAATAGTCTATACATGCGTGGGTGCTGGGCTCGTGCTTTTAAATTGTTTTCTCATGGGAATAACACAGCCTTGCAAGGCACCTTGTACATTACAGTATCCTTTTGTGATTGTAGCTGTTTCAAGGACCCTAGACTGTTACGATACAGTGGACAGTTAATTTCTTAATACGTTGCTTTGTCTCTCTGGTAGGGAGTTGTACTGCTATCTTCCATTGAGCTCACAAGGCCATCCTCCTCTGGGGAAGGAGTGCTGTTATGCATGTACATACATTTATTGTTCTGTAACCCAGCAAATAATTAATGATGACAGACATGAGCCTGCTGTCCTGCTTACTGCCAGGTTCAGAATTCCATCACAGTACAGCTTAGCTTCACCAATTACATGCAGGCTTAGTTCTGCTGCCATATTGTACGGTACAATTCAATACATTATATAGTATTTAGTGTGTAAACTGGAACTTTATATGTGTTTCTATATATTTTACGAACAACATCCATCCAGCCATATGCATGTTGTTCCATCCTTTACCTTGACCGTGTGTATTTGTCCGTCCAGCCACGCTAATCTCCACATGTGATGTCCCAGTTTCCCCTTCTTTGCCTGTAGCACCCTGTTAGGATGTCCTGTGTGTTAGGCACCTGTTCCGCTATATGTGATCGACTTCACTGCAAAGATAATCGTCGATGCGGTGATCCAACGACCCGACTTGTCCACATGTGTACACTTATGTGCACCGTGTCGTATGCACACCTAGATGGTTTGGACGGGTACATACTACATGCCGGATGTACACATTCTGCTGACACATTCACATGCAGCCATTTACATATCTGTACCTGCGGTGGGTTGCTGACATGTGGGGTACGTATTTGCCCGCGTGGCATTGCCTAACACAAACATCTTACCACAGTTCAGGTATGCACATTGTGTGTGGTTGTATAGCTGCACACGGATGCTAGCAGGTTTGGGTGCAGGGGTATACATGGGTGTGACTGACATGTACAATGAGGCTATTGTGTAGTACATCCGAATGCATGGGTTCTGCTTCTGGATATTACACTTCATCATACACCATCCAGTGTATGCAACAGAGACGTTGCTGGGTCTGGGATATGTTGCTATGCACATGTTTGCCTGTGTTTGAGGTATCTTGCTTCCTTACTGTTGTTATGTCAGCACAGCTACCCGGCTATGTACTGTCACTACTGCTTGTGACCATGATGGTTGGCACCTTTTCCAATGCCCATAGTGGGGCATGTTATGTGGACACTTCGAAATTTGCAGGACTACACATACCCAGGGCTAGTGCAGTAGACAGAACTTCACTTGTTTGCCATACTATGAGCCTATTCTGTAAGCGTTTGGGTTCCTTATTTATTTTCTTATGCCATGTCTGTGTTCCATACCGTAATGTATATGTTTTATGCTACTATTTACATGTATATTACGGGAATTTGCGTGGCAGGGGATCGGAGGTCATTTTCCATTTTTACGATTGTTGCAGGGACACGACTGTCCAATCAGGGACTGTCCATGGCACATTGGGACAGCAGGTAACCCTGGTGACCATGCCCATGTCGCTACTGGGGTTTCCACCTTTTCCATTTTCCGATCTGGGATATTTCCGGGACTCACATCTGACTTTACAGGCCGACACATACAAACGGTCACTATATAGCATAGAAATTCACTTGCTTGCCTAAATAATATGCTTATTATTGTGGCATTTTCCTTGCTTATTCTGTTTTTTGTGTCATTTAGGTATTTCTGTTACAGACATAACCAATTCATGCTACCATTACATTAACTACGGGATATCATTGTGTCCTACAATCGTAGCACATCAGCCATTTCTAATACGTTTTTTCGGGACACAACTGTCCATGGAGTGACTGCCCCAACCAAAGTGGGACAGGTGGTGACCTTAGTCGCTGCTCCTATGTCGGTGCGGCGCGCTGACATGCGGCTGTACAACTTCTCTGAGTGTAAACACTGACAGTGCATTGCGGGACGGACGCGGTCTTATGCGTATCCTTTGCTCCTTGGACGGGTACACTTATGCCTTCGTGGCTTCTATTTGCTTCTCCGTTAATTTGGGACGGGGACTATGTTGCATACTGTACGTGCGTTTCATTCTGCACAGGACCTGGCTGCTGCCATTACTATTGTGGGCGGACCGTGGCTGTCAGCACATTAGGTTGCTCACCTCATGCCGGCTTAGACACGCCTCCAGACGCATCCTACCTGGGCTCGCTCACGTACACTACGCACGTGTCTGTGATTCCGGTGCACTCTCATTAATATGTATATGGCGCTACTGCGCCGGATATTCCATGCACCGCCGGCGCAGGCCTTACGCCGGCCTTGCGCCGAGCTTCATGAATCCCGGGGTATATTTATACTGAAGGATAGCATATGGTTGGCAGCATATCCACTACGGTGTCACTAAAGTGTCTCATAAGCATGTAATGATTTATAATCAATTTTTTTGAAAAATGTTTACCTTTCCAGGCACTGATAGCACACAGTGAAAGTATTCAGAAACACTTACTTATCCAATATTATGTGCCAAGATATTGCAGAGAAAGTCAGCTGTATTAATGTAGAGGGATGAATCCCTGACAATGACCTAAATTTGGAGTCATTTATGCATCCCAGGCCATAATAGGACATGGTGGGGGAAATGAGTTATGAGGCTTTGCCTGCTCACCTCTATTTGATGGGATGAATAGTGTCAATATGCTGGAGTGAGGCAAGTGGTCCTTGTGGCCCTGAGCCTTGGACAGGACAGGAACCACGAATGGCATCTGGACTAGGTAAATGAGCAGGCAATAACAGGTTATTACTTTAAGAGGGGATAGAGACACACATAAAGAGAGGCCATGCTCACTAACTTATTTTCACCTTCTGAATAATACCAGCAAGCATTTGAATAGCCTCCTGGCACTGTTTCAAGCTTTACTACATGAGCATCAGTGATAGCTGCTGGTCTTAGTCTCCATTTGCATACATCTGGTAACCCCAACACGGGGGTGTTAATCACTTGAGTTACATTGAATAGCTTGCTATCAGCCAGAGGGGGGATTAGAGGGGACACAGACCCACAAAAGGCAGCACAACCCATGATCCATTAACCTCAATGTTTTAAAAAAACAAAACAAAACAGTCTTTTAGAGGAATATGCATATGATGCAAGGCTTACCTCCAGAGCAAATGCAAGTGCAGAAACTTGGACTTTACAGATATGTCTGGAATAAGTACCATGAGGTATGGTCATTTCTGGATCCATGTAAAGCTGTAAGCTGTAATTTGACATAGTCTGAGCAGACTGACTTCTTGTTTGTAGAATATTGAACTGTGTATCATGTAAAGCAATGTGCAGCACTATTGAGAGCACTGCAAGGGTGAACAGTAGTGGCTCATACATGCTAGTACTGTGATTAATTGTGAAACAATGCACACCCTTACTGTTAGGGAACAGTACCAGAAGCTATATTACCCGTTATCACATATGATTATGATATGGTTTGTCATGCTGGTGAAATGCAGTTATATGAGTATGGAACTTGAAAAGTAACATTTACAATTGTTGTAACTTTATTACTCAATTTCTCATGAGTAGTTATTGCATATCTGAAGACGTTTGTATGATTAGATGACAGTAGAAAGCTACACAGTATACAGATGGCAGTGGCATACATAGGTAAAATAAAATGTGTTCATCATGCATTGTGTTTACCAGTGTTGCAATAACATGATAACATGTGCATTGAGTATTATAGCATTAAAATAAATTCTAGGCAACAGCATTTTTGAGTCTGGCTTGTGAATACTGTGCAGGGTGTTTGTACACAATTTTGGTTTAATTCTCTTTAAAGAGCAGGCTTAAAGGAATGATGTGCTGTTGTATTACTGTAGTATATCTGATGTACTAACTGTTGTAGAAAAAAATGAAGTCCTTATTTGTTGCATTGCTTTAGCCCTTTTCTGCCTTGTTTAACTTAAGCTGATTTGGTGGGCAGTTCAAAGAAAGGACAGTGCAATTCATGCTTCCATTTGGATATCTTAGACCGAGCTACAAATGCAATAAAGATGTGTTTAACTATACTTTGCATATTAACCATGAACCCTTGCCAGATACATGTACTATATATGACCTAATTGAAGAATTAACATAATTGTATTCTAATGTTTAAAATATTTTTCTAATTTTTAAGATATTTACACTACTTACAATGAAAGGAAAGAAGCAGAACATTGAACATTTTCCTGAAGTGCTAAACAAAGTAACAATAGTGCAATCATGTTAAATTTCCATTGCATCTTCAATGACATCAGTATTATATTTTGATTGCTCTAAGTTATTCCAACAATTCAATTTCTAAGGATTTTTCACATTTCTCATTTTTAGTGTATCCTTTTAATTCTTACAAAAAATAGTGTCTATTTTAAGACAATCATTAAGCAAAGTTTCTAAATTTGCGTTCCACTTTTTTAGTTATAACTTTCCTTGCAACTGCAAGTATACCCCAAGACATTATATACCGACTACAATGTATAACTGAAGGAACAGATGCATTTGTTAGAATTATCAGTCTTGTAAATATAAATTTTTCAGTCCATAAAGCTTTAAAAAATCTTTTATATCACTTCAAAAATTGATACATTTTTCACAGCAAAAAAACAATCAGCTCTTAATACTTTATTACATTTATAACAAATTGATATTGTTACTCCTTTAAATTTTGATAATTAAAAGGGTGTAATAAAAACTCTATGAACATATTTCACAAGTTCAAAGTACTGTACATACCAAATCCTCTCATCAAAACAAAAATATCATTTCCTTTGCAAATATTTCTTCATACAAATACTTCAAAGCACAATACTACTCTTGTCTGATGATATTAACCCCAGCCCAGGTCCTTGCCAACAGCACTCTAACCATACTTGTACAGCAGCACCCCCTTTCCAACTGCCTCTCAAATAACTCATTACAATCTTTTTTATCAATGAATATACAAAGCATTGTCAATAAAAGTACCCTCCTTCAAGCCTGGCTTTCGCAATATAACCTAGATATACTTGCTCTATTTGAGACATGGCTAAAACCTCATATTAGAAACTGCAAAGTTCTCCCCTGGTTATAATATTGTTTGACTGGATAGAAGTAAAAAAAAAGCTTGGAGGAGTATCTATACTCTACTCTGACCAGTTCTCTCTCTCCCCCCTCAGTAGCTATCCCTGATGTCTGCCCTGATGAAATGCATACAGCAATCTGTAACCTAAATCAACACAAAAAACTTGTCATTGCAGCAATCTACATGCCCCCAGGTAAAAACATTCCCATACTCAAGCAGTTTCTTTCTTGGATTTCTATATCCATTCCCTATGAAACCATCATCCTTAGGGATATGAATATTGACTGAAACCTTGTTAATACTACATCCCCTAGCTACTTTATAAACCTTTATGGCTTGGCTTTACCCAGCTGATCACCTCACCCATGCACCAGCAAAAAAATTCCCAAAATGGCTCAGTTATCAACTATTAGTATCCAACCCTCAGTGCTATCATAACCCTTCCACCCTACATAGCTCCCTTAGTGACCACCTCCCTACCTCAGTAGTAAGACACTCTCCCAGTCTTAACAAGAGCCACTAATACAAAGAGTCTCGTAACCTTAAAACTACAACCCTGTCACTTTAAATGAATTACTGTCCACTGTAAACTGGTCATTCCTACACACATTACCCCTTAATGAGGCTGTCCAAAGCTTCAAAAATGTATTCCTAGAAACCCTTAACACCCTGGCTCCCAGTAGAAAAATTAGGCTAAAATGTAATTATGCACCATGGCTAAACTAGGCAACTCAATCAATTATGAACAAGAGAGATAATGCCTGGAGAGCAATCGAAAAAATATAACATCTCAACTTTCCACCTGAACTTATATAAACAGCTTCACAACCAAACAAAAAGCAGATCCTACTAGACAAAATAAATTTTAACAAAAATCTCTGAGCAACCCACATTCCAACCTGAAGAAATTCTGGCATGCAATAAATAAACTACTATCTCCAGGGAACCTGTCTTCACCAAACCCCTTCCCTAACAAACCTTCAAACAAAACTGCAAGCCTTCTTAACAACTTTTTCATCAAAACAATAGAAAAGCTTACTAAACCAGAAACTCTTGATATAAAGACTCCACCTCCCACCTCATCTCTTCCATCATTCTCCCTAGCACCTGTAGCAACTTCCTTCATCAGATCACTTCTTAACAAACTCAAACCCTGTTCCCCATCAGCCAACAAACTCCCTGCATTATTTCTCAAACATGCAGCAGAATCCGTAGCATACCCTGTATCTATACTTATCAATAGGTTCATCCAAGAAAATACAGTACCAGATATCTGGAAAAAAATTCTTCATAATCTTCATAATACCCCTCCACAAGGTAGAAAATTCTACAAAACCCTGAAATTACAGCTTGTTGCCATAGTATCCCCCTTATCCAAGATACTGGAAAAATGCATGCATATACAAGTACTAAACCACCTCTTACAGGCAAACCTAACTACATCCACACAGCACGGTTTCCAAGCCTCTCACAGTATTACCACTGCCCTTCTATCTTTCACACACAACATTGCCCAAGCCAGAGATAATAATAACATCATATCAGCTCTATTCCTTGACCTATCCAAAGCATTTGATACCATTTCCCATCCCATCCTCCTAAACAAACTTTCCAACCTATAACTGTCTACCTCCACTACCTCATTGTTTAACATCTGCCATTCAAATGATATCAACCTACTCCCCTTTCCATCATGTTAAGACCAGGGGTTCTCAGGGTTCTATCCTGGGCCCCTTACTTTTAATATATTTACAATTAACCTCCATGTCTCCTGCCCATACTCTACCTTAATACAGTACGCAGATGATGCCATAATTATTAACACCTCTGACAGTATACAGAATCTCCACACTGTCACTCAACAATCTCTGCACCTAGTAGAACAATGGCTAACTGAAAACAACCTGCTTCTCAACCCCACAAAGACCAAGCTTCTCCTTTTCCTTCCAAAAAACCTCAATCCAGCTAAAGACAACTTCACCATCTCATCCTTAGATAATACAATTATCAGTACCAACTCAAACACCAAATTGCTTGGCATTACTATAGATGACCAATTAAAATTCGACCTACATATCTTAAACTGTATCAAAAAGTCCACCCAAAAACTAGGTCTTCTGTACCACAGCAACAAATATATACCTAACAAATCTAGACCTATACAGGCTCAAACATTTATTCTACCATCCCTGCTGTATGCTGATCCCATACTTAGTAACCTCCAAAATAATCTCTTAACCAAACTAGAAACCACCTATAACAAGATAGCAAGATTCACAGCCAGTAATAGCTACAAATCCCATCATTGTAGATCCCTGAAAAGCTTAAGATGGCCTGAGCTCCCCCACATGCTTCAAATATCACAACTACAAACTGCACACAGCATCCTAAATAGCCCCAACTCCTGCACTGCCCTTACATCCGTAATTACACCCTACACACCCAATTGTGACCTCAGAGGTACACAACAAAACCTTCTGCAGGTGACCAAGCCAAACAAAAATATTGGAAAAATACATTACAGTCATTCAATTGCATACTCATGGAACAAACTTCTACTGTCCCTTCATTCCAATACCAAAAGTGGCAAATTCAACTAAAATTTCATTTCCAACATGCATTGATATGTACTTGTCAGGAAATTACCTAATTAATTTTTATTCTTCTCTCAATTAACATATCTGCCTGGTATCTACCTAAATTGTCTATATATACTACTCTCTCAGCAGATAGTACCTATGCTATTGAACACATCTTTGTTGTACTATGCCATGATGTTACTCTGTGTTCTTTTTTTTATTTTATGCATTGCTATATTCCTTGTAAATAACTTAATACTAACCAAATTTCTCAAACATATTGTTCCTGCATTCTCAAAATACTGTACTTTTGCCTTGTTTATATTCGTATTGTATATGCCTCTCTGTTTTTGTACTAAGTATTCTACAAGTTGAGTTGTTAGGTTTTTCTTATTTTTTTAATTACTTTCCTGGAGCTTTTATCCTCAGGTATCCACTGAAAAAGGACTCTCTGGGCCCAGTCTGACTAACCCAGTTAACAGAAGTAAAAATAAATAAATACATTTTCATAGAAAAACTTTCCAGAGTATGCTGGCAAGTGTCAGACTAATAGATTTTAATATTAAAAATGCATCCTTTTCTTCTAAAAGTTCATTAATTTCAAGACAGTCTAGAAAACTCCCGTAGGTCTTATCTAATTCATTATTGCTGTTTTCTAAAATATAATATATATTAGATTAACTACACTTTCAAGAAATTTCAGCAAGAATAATAGACATCAAATATTCATATAAGTTTGGCATATAAACTTTTCAGTTTCCTTTGACAAATTTACCTAAGTTTTAAATGTATCTTTGAATATTTGAATATTATATAAGCCTCTAAATTAAATTTTCTCAAAATGTCATCTGAGGATAGAAGACTATCATTAACAACATAATCAAGCCAATATATACATTTATTATTTTTTAAACAGCATCATATCAATATGTGAATAGATGTCTGCAAATCGTAAGGGAATACTAAAAACTTCTATTTTTAAGTAAAACACACACACACATACACACACACACCCACACACTCACACACACACACACACACACACACACACACACACACACACACACACACACACACACACACACACACACACACACATACATATCTAATTCATAAATGTTTTTACAATTAAAGTAAAAAAAGATAATTCTAATTTTACTATTACTTTATCTTCTAGAAAACATTCAATGACCAAATAAAAGTATCATTAACTACTTTCAATTTAAAACATTCTATTAATTTAAATTAGTTCAGTACTATTTATTCAGGAAGATTTTTCCAATAACTATTATAATTTGTGTCTTACTATTGAATAATTATATTATACATAGCTGCTAATGCATAATATTCTAAATCTGGCAAATTAATTCCTCCACATTCCTACATTCTTAGATTATTTTTAACTGCTATTCTTGGTTTTATTGGATATCCTAGGAATGATATCATCAACTTTTCCATTTTTTATAATTTTTCTCATGTAAGACAGATGTTTATTGTAGTACATGTAATATTTTAGGTAAAAATTTAATTTAGATAAGCACTAACATTTTCTCAAACATAAAGAAATGCATATGCATATATATATATATATATATATATATATATATATATATATATATATATATATATATAAGCCTTACATGCAATTTCTGTACACTTATTAATACATTAGTTTGTTTTTTTTCATCAAGTCACCCAGTTTGAGTATAAATTTGAAGTTAAAGTTAACTATTGAACTAGGAATTTTATTTATCTGGCAGCATGCACAGTTTGCCACTGTTTCTATGTAGGAAAAACTAACAGATCACTGATGGAACGAGTCAGGGAGCATATGTATTGTATTAGGAATGGTGACACCAAAAATGCACTAGCCAGACAATGCATGCAGAATGAAAATGAACATAGCTTTAGATTTCAAGTTGTTGAAATTATTTCTGAAAATATACGTGGAGGTGATGTGAAAAATATCTACTAATGTTACCAATATGTCAGCGACAAAAAGTTGTAGTTTAGATTGAAAATCTTTAATAATTTCAATTCCCTAGCTTCTTATATTGTTTTGAATATTATTTGCAAATGACTCAATGACCAAAGGAAATATTAATGGTAACAATGGGTAACTTTTCCTTTTTCCTTTAGTCAACTTAAATTAACTAGATATACAATTTCCAATTTTATTAAATGTATTAGAATGTGCATATATTTTTATTAATTCAAAAACATATTTAGAAATCCAAAGACTATTAATATTTTAAATAAAAAGTTCCAATCAACTTAATCAAATACTTGTCAATATCAAGTCCATTTTGAGCTTTATTCTTTATGTTCTTAGCTATGTCTAATATTGTGAGTACCTTTTTTGTATTATCATGTGTTAATCAATTTATAATAAAGCCTGTTTAATCTTTATTTACAATTCCATCAGTTATCTCTTTTAATCTCATTGAGAAGACTGAAGTGAATAACTTATAATCAACATCTAATAATGATATTGCCCTATAGGAATAAATAAATTCTTTCTACTTTCCTTCTTTAAGTATTAATATCAATGTATATTACAAGAAGAAGGAATGATTGTTGTATTATAAATTAAATTAAAAGTTTCACTTAATATTGTAATTACTTTTGTTGGAAGTAATTTGCATAAGTCTGCATTTATTCCATCCAATCTTATGGCTTTTCCTGCTTTGTTTAAGTTTGGTAAAATTCTTAAGTTTCATTATAGTAAAATGTTTAACGTTTTCATATGATTTCATTTAATGTACTGGAAATGTTTTTTTTTTATCCAAGTAACTATTGATTACTTTTCCTTGTTTATAATATTATTTTTGTATTTAAGTCTTCATGAGACTCTTTAAAAAATGATAGCGTTTCTTCCATGTTTGATATATCATTTTTAGTTATTTTAGTTATTGGGTTCAGAATATTATTAATTTATGCCTTTTTTTAACTTGGTCCACGTTCAGCCATTGAATGGGCTAACCATTGAATGGCTGAACATCAAACAAGAAGCATAAAAAGTTCACTTATTAAACTTTCATTTCATTTGCAGGGTAATTAACTATTTGTCCAACACTCCATCTCACACATGGAAGTGTTTCAAACTCACCAAGATGAGGGCTTCACCTCCACACTCCCCTACTATATGTACCAATTCCGAGACTACACTACAGTGGAGAAAAGGGGGTTGAAATATTTCCATGTGTTAGACAGGGGAAGTGTTAGACAAGTATCTTCTTACTGTGTTGATTAAATAAAAATTTGCTGAGTCAACTTTCGATGTTTACTGTTCAATGTTCAGCTGTTCAATAGTTAGCCAATTTGTTGGCCAACAATGGACCTTTTTACCCATTAGTTTACTCTATTTGATAGATAATGAAGCATTTCATGTGACATTAAATAACTATGGAGTTTCAATTTTTCTAAAGCAATTTCAGTTTTGTGACAATATATTTCTTGGTATCATTGTGTAAGATCTTTCAAGATTCCAAAGTTATTAACTTTTAAATTTTGTTGAACTAATCAGCATAGTGTATTTTTTCTGTACCCCATTCTTTTAATTTTCATGCACTCATTTTCCTATTATTTCTCTAATATACATTTTAATGTTTTCCATAAGATAATGCTGTTAATCATTTTTCAATTTTTTCTAGAAGATGAGATTTATAATCTTTTAGCAGAAATTCTGATGAAGTCCCCACTTTCAGGGGATGAAAGTGCTCAGTCTGTGTCTTTGTATGTTGGAAGAATAAAACAGATTGGACTGAAGAGTTTGGTGAAAAGCATTTTCGTGTAAGTATGCCTGCCCATTTACGATTCGGTAAAAAGTGGGTTCATGCAACAGTCCTAGACCTATATATATACATTTATATATATTCAAAAGATAAAGATTAGATTAATCTTACTATTAAGGCATATGATATCTAAAACTAAGACAATTCTAAAACTTACTTTATAGATTAGAACTAGGCTAACTGCCCTTGTGAGCCATTTCCAATTAACCCATGTGAGAATCAAATCCTGCACCTTGCATCTGTAAGATAAACACCTTAACTATTATGCCATCCTCCCTAAGTTAAAAGAATTTTTTTAAGTGAAGCCCATAATGGGGATGCAAAAATATATAAGAAACTTCAAGATATTATGTTCAGTGCATCAACAAATTTGTCATTTATTTGTGAATCTCTTTGACGTTATGTTCATTTTACCAAAATTTTACTTCAGTTTGCCTTTTCAAGGATGCTACACTCCATTCCATTTTTCTGGTACCAGAGGCTATGTTATTTTTCTACACAAAATCTGAGAATTTTTCTACAGTATTAAACATTTTAAGGAGATTGGCATAATGGTTAAGGTATTTACCTTACAGACACAAAGTACAGTGTTTGACTTTTACATGGGATAATTGGCTAGGCCTAAAATGACCCACAAGGGCAGTTAGCCTAGAACTATTCTATAATTTATGAACCCACAGGAAGGTGTATTTTAATTCTTGTCGGAGATTGGAGATTATATTTAATACTTTTCTTCCTTAATTTTTTAATAAGTGCTAAACAAGCTTTTCTCTTACCTATAACATCAGGTGAGTAGCCATTGTCAAAATGAATGATATTTTATCCAGGTCTGATAGGAGGACCAATCCAGACTGTTTTAAATATTTGATCTTTTTCCATACCGGACATAAACTTCACTATTATAGAATGAACAGGAGAATTACCTTTTTTGTCTGTGAAACCAAACATTTATAAACCCTCTCTATTTTGAATGGGGTCTATATTAATTCATCTAAGGTTCACTTCAGTGAACCTTTCTTCATTGAACTCTAACCATCAAACATTCATTTCAGTGAACGTTCATATCTGTGAAAAAAAAAGCAGTTGGCCAGCAACACAGATTTGATCTTTTCCCCACTGTAGTGCGAGCTTGGAGTTGGTATATATAGTTGGGGGATGTCGGGGTGCAGCACCCCACATTGGAGACTTTGATATTTGCTCTGGTGCTGTTTTGGCCAAATGCATAGTTTCCCTGTTTTAATATTTGTTTGATAAGAACATTCATTGAAATGAACATTCGATGTTTAGGGCTCGATGAAGAAGGGTCCACTGAATTGAACCTTCAATGAATTAATATAGGCCTGTTCTGAATGATAGTGCCTCAGGTAGGTTTTAGAAATTTGTAAGTCATGAAGTAAATAATTAATCATGTCATCACCTTCATATTTCTCAGGTATTCCATAAATTCTTATGTTGCTTCTTCTAAGTCAGTTTTCCACATCATTAATTTTTTTTCAGTAAGCCATTTTCTTAAAAGGAATTCAGTCTGTATTTCATTTTCAGTTATTCTTCCTTCATGATAATTCAAGGCTTCTTCTATACTTGTTATTTGTAAACTCTGCTGCTTTATAACACTACCTAAGTTAGCAATCTTATTATTGATTTTTAAAGACAGTTTATATATTTTACACGTCTTACATATTAGACATTAAAGATAGAATGTCTTTTTAGAGAAGATTCTTTATTGTAGTTCTTTGAAAGAAGGACTCATTTATAGTCTCTTCTTAAAATATTTCCTGAATTTTTCTTTAAAGACTCATGTTACAGTATCTTGTTAAAATACTTCACAAATTTAGAAAATACTGACTGGAAAATTATTATAGTTGAAATTAAATAAACCAGATATCTCCTTACTTCTGCAGCGTTCTTAGTTCTTCAAAATTCTTGTTGTTTTTATGTTATAAGTCAGAATATATAATTTAAGTTACAGAGCGTCTTTCAGTTGTTGCTTTCACTCTGCTATCTTGACCACATACACCCATAAGCATATTCTAATATGCATTCAGAATGAACTTTGGTCTGTATATTGGAGTTTAGTATATTATGTGCACAATGCAGAAGCATACCATTTTAGCACCACAACTGGAATGAATATTGCTTATAGTCCGACTATATAAGTATAAGCTTAACAAAAGTAGCAGCATCTTTTCTTATTAATATAATGAATGTTA
>NC_056731.1:1732924643-1733064643 GCF_019279795.1 Protopterus annectens | reverse complement strand
GGTTAAATTCATTAACATATGAGCATGTTATAGATATAGGCCTATATAGTTCAAATATGAGATTTTTCACGGTTTGTGCATGAAACGTGCATGTTTATAATAGGAATAAACATTGTTAATTATAAATAGTGGCTTTGTAAGGTATGATACCAAAAAATACCCTGGCTTTTTCTGATTTTTCATTTTTTAAATCCTCATTATAATATACAAAGCCAAGAGTTATGCAGTATCAGAAACATGAGCATTATAAATCTTTATGTATAAACAATGGCCTGTCTCCATACAATGGCCTGTCTCCATAATAACCTTCAAACGTATTCATGAATCTTACAGGAAGATTTTCTTGTTGCTTCATTTCACTTATAAACACAAGCTCTGAGCACATGACTTGTCCCAAGGCATAATAACAGCTACCTTAGACTGAAACAGAAATGGGTTCTGATGGGTGTCACTGTTTGAGTTATAGCACAGTACTCGCTACAAGAAGTCTCATTTTAGCAACATTTTTGTCTGATGGGCACAGGTTATATAAATCTGACAGACCATATCCAGTGTAAATATAAATGAGATATGTGCTTTCACCCCGTACTGTCTATCAAGCCAAAAAGATAAAATGCTAGTAGCTTAGAACACTTAGAATACCTGGTTTTAGTCTTGTACTGGTAACCAAGTTATTTTTTTTTTTCTGAGTCCCCTTTATTACATAATTCTTCTGGCATGGCTACCCATTGCCCTACATCTATGCTGAGTCTTTCAGCTATTCCAAATCCCCCCCAAGTTACTTGGCTGGTCGGGGAACCTGACAGCATCCTGGAGGTCTCAGCTATCTGCATTCATTTTTTTTCTGTTATGCCCTACCCACTTCCCCCTCCCAAATGATGATGTAGTTATAGCTGAGAGGTGGGAGGTGAATGGGGACATTATACCTTAGTGCCCTGCCTCCTTAACAGCTCAGCCATGCCCACCATCTGCATTATTCTTGGAACATTTGTTTTACCATGCAACATCCTCGCCCTCCAACAGAGATTGTCGCAGGAGATGCCCAGATACAATTCTCCATTCCAGGATGGTAACACAAATCCTTCTCTGACACTCTGTCACTTACTTGATTCACTAGCCTTACCCAGTCAGCTAAGCCATATGTTTTTTTTTTTTTTTTTTTTTGGTAGATCACAATTACCCACTTAGCACTGCTGTCCCTTAACAGCAATTTGACCGGTGGGGAAGGGAATATTGTTCCCAGTGCTATACCCTAAAACAAAGACTTTTGTAATTATGTCTTGATTTTGGACTCTTCCCCCTCCTAAGCATTTAATCGGTATTTTTCTCAGTTTCCCTTTACTCTTCATTAGCCATACAGCCTTTTACATCTGACATATTTCTGTAGAAGTACTCATTTATAGGGGGTAATATTATTGGTAACCCATTTGATATAGCAAAGTTTGGGGTGAAAGCAACAAAGCTGTCATCCTCTAGGCCTAAGTTACACCTGAACTGTGTCTTCTGATTAGTGCATGTGCACTTACATGATTACCTTAATGAAAAATGAATCAATCAAGGTTGATTACCCCAAGGCAAAATGAATGAATGGATGAATGAATAAATCAATCCGTCAATTAATCAATCAATCAACCCATTAATCACCCAACAATGGAAAATATTTTTCTTTAATTCCTTGCTCTGTTTGCTCTGCTGAATACCAATTAATTCAGTACTAGCTACATTGGTGCTTTAATCTATGTATGCATGTTGACTGGTTTATTTATTCCAGTTGTATGCAAACCAAGTTAAATTAGATTTGAATTATTTGGCAGTCATTGGCCTTCACTAGAATGTGGTTCTGTAATTGAGAATGTCACAGATCCTTCCACAGCAAGACAGGAAGATTTCAACCACAAATTGTAGCACTCCCACTTTGCTTATTGTGCAGCAGTTTGCTAGGGTGACATGCTTTCTATTCAGAGTCAAAACCTCTATACCAGTGATATTGGCACCCTGAAAGAAACTAACCTCCCTCATTTCTTCTACCAGTAATGTGAAACATGCATAAAGACTCCATGTTATGTGCTGAAACTTGGGTTCAGTGCCTTTCTTTGTCATAAATTAAAGTGTGAGCCAAACACCTAATTTACCTAATTTTGTCAAATTGACAATAACATAGCACAAATAAGCATATGTGTTTGACAATAACATAGCACAAATAAGCATATGTGTTGTTACTGAGATGCTTGGTTTCAAACCATGAAGGATACACAGAAATCTTTTAACAGACCTGCTAGTGTGCAGAAGAGTGAACAGGATACAAAGCTTCAAGGAGTAATGGTACATATCAAACCTACAAAGCAAAAATAAGAGCAGCACTATGAAGGTATCAACATAAACTTCCTTATTTTACTCCAGAATGTGGTTTCGATGAATAAAGTATGAATGTTTATTTTGGTCAGATCATGAGGCGATTTTTGCTTTTTGTCAATATGAAAATTTATATCTGTCTTCACAAAGTTATATTTCACAACAGTGAGGATCTGAGTTAAGGCAGGTAAAGGGAGTCATATGAATGTGATAACCGAGATGGTGATTATGGAAACTTTCCTTGCAGATAAAAATAATAAAACTTACACATACAATAAACTGACTCCACAGTAGAATTTAGTCAAGCATTTTTAATTTTTTTCTTATAGTTTCATAGGTAGGTACTAGGCTACTGGCCCTAGGGCCTATATAAGCTTAGCCAAAAAGGTACCCTTGCTATCGCCACCCAAGAAAATTATTTTCCTGTGCCCCTGTCGAGCAGAGCCACAGAAATGATCCCTGGGGTGAATTTCCTATTTCCCATCCAATCATCAAGATTCTTCTTGAAGAGTGCTAATTGGGAGCTCTGTTTCACATAGATAGATATCTGTTCCAGAGTATGGGAAGTCTCTGGGACAGAAATCTATCCCTCCAGCATGTTCTGTTTATTGTGGTGACAAGGTTTAGGTCCCTACAGCGTGTAGCTTGGAGTGATTGGGATTTCTTTAAGTGGAGCATGTCGAATAGCTCTGGGTTTGACATAGCTTTGTATGTTAGGCAAAGATTGCCTCTGAGTAGGCGATATGCGATGGAGTAAAGCTGGAGTTTTTTGAGACAGTCTGTGTAGAGCATCTGTTTGAGGCCAGTAATCCTCTTTGTGAGGTACTTCTGTGGCCTTTCCAGTTGTTGTAGATGTCTTGTGAGGTACATATCAAAAGGGGTATTGTACTCTGTAATGGGTCTAATGAATGATGAGTAAAGGGGAACAATAACCTCTTTTTTTCTGGATGAGAAATCTTTTGTGATGAGGTGTGCCATGTAGAAGGATTTCCTGACCACTGCGGCAATGTGATTATCAAATGAGAGACTACTGTCCACCTGTGTCCCAAGGTCTCTTATCACACTTTTGGTGTTAAGTAGACTACCACCTATGTAGTAGTTCATGGGTACAGAGTTTTTACCAAAGGGGATGACAATGCACTTTTTGTCATTGAGCTTCAGGCCATGGCTTTGACATCAGACATCTGTCTCAGTGAGGCCCTTTTGTAGGATGTCCACATCATTAGGAGTTTCGATTATGGCTCCTAGTTTGCAGTCATTTGTAAACTTCATTAGCCAAAGACCTTCTGTGTTAACCTGTACTTCAGAGAAGTAGATACCAAACAGGAGAGGACCCAGGACTGAACCTGTGGTACTCCACTTATCAATGGTCTGAAGTCAGATTTGGAGTCTGCTACTTTCACAGTATGAGTTCTGTCCATGAGCCAGTTGGCAACCCATCTTGTGACATAGGTTCATAGGTTCATAGGTAGGTAGTAGGCTATCTGCCCGAGGGCATTTATAAGCCTAGCCAGAGTGTGTCGGCTTTCGCCGACCCATTGATTAATTAACTTAGCCTCTGTCAAGCAGAGCCTCAGCTTTCACTGCCCCATTGATTAATTAACTGAGCCTCTGACAAGCAGAGCCAATGAAGTGATCCCAGGGGTGTATATTCTGTTACCAAACCACTCGTCAAGGCTTTTTTTGAAGGGTGCTAGTGAGGGGCTCTGCCTAATGTAGTTAGGAATTTTGTTCCAAAGCATGAGGAGTCTCTGTGACAGGAATCTATCCCTCCAGCATGTTCTATTTATTGTTGTGGCAAGGTTTAGCTCACTAGAGCATGTGGCTTGCAGTGGCTTGGATTTCTTTAGGTGGAGCATGTCCATTAATTCTTAGTTGGACATGGCTTTGTAAGTCAGGCAGAGATCACCTCTGAGTAAGTGATATGCCACTGAGTACAGCCGGAGTTTTTTCAGTCGGGCTGCATAGGACATATGTTTGTTTGAGGCCAGTTATCCTCTTGGTGAGGTGCTTTTATGGTCCTTCCAGCTGTTGGAAGTATCTTGTGAGTACATCCCAAATGGGACATTGTACTCTATGATGGGTCTGATGAGTGATGAGTAGAGGGGCACTATATCCTCTTTATTTCTAGATGCGAACCCCTTTGTAATTAGATGGGCTACATAGAAGGATTTCCTAACTACTTTGGCAATATGATTGTCAAAGGAGAGATTACTATTTACCTGGGTCCCCAGATCTCTTATTACCTCTTCTGTATTAAGGGGGCTGCCGCCTATGTGGTAACTCGTGGGTGTTTTGTTTTTCTCAAACGGGATGACTATGCATTTTTTGGCATTTAGCCTAAGGCCATGACTTTGACACCAGGTGTCTGTCTCAGTAAGGCCTTTTTGAAGGATGCCCGTGTCAGCTGGAGAGTCAGTTATGGTTCCCAGTTTGCAGTCATCAGTGAACATGGTTAGCCACAGTGCTCCTGTGTTTGCCTGTACTTCTGAGAAATATATGCTGAACAGTAGGGGTCCCAGAACTGAGCCTTGTGGGACACCACTTGTGACTGGTTTAGAGTCGGACCTGGAGCCCACTATTCTTACCGTGTGAGTTCTGTCTGTAAGCCAATTGGCAACCCATCTTGTGACGTAGGGGTTTATGTTCAGGTTGGTGAGTTTTTCTATAATACCCAAGTGAGGAATGGTTTTGAACACCTTGTCGAGATCAAGGTAGGCTGTGTGAACCACCTTTCCCTCGTCTACGCCCTTGGTGACTGTCTCGAAGAAGTCAACCAGGTTTAGTAGGCATGCTCTGCCCTTAACAAAGCCAAACTGGGTTGGGTAAGGTGTTTGGAGGTTCCCAATGTCTTTGTTAATGAGTTCCATGATGATGTGCTCCATAGTCTTGCAGACCAGGCTAGTCAGGCTTATGGGGCAATAGTTACCAGGGTCAGTTGTGGACCCTCCTTTGGGGAGCAGAATAACCATTGCTGTGCACCATTATATGGGCACATAGCCTGTGGAGAGGCTGAGGTTGAACAGCGTGTTTAGGTGGGGGGTTATTTCGTTCTATAGTTCGTGCAAGATGAAGCCTGGGACACCATCTGGCCCCATTGATGCTGTGTTTTTGGCTTTTGAAAGGCCTGTTTTCACCTGTGCTTCTGTGATTTCCAGGACACTACACCTTTTTGGTATTGTTGTGGTCCCTTTTGAAGGTGAGATGGAGGTGAAGCTTGCACTGAACCTATCTGCCAGGATGTTGGCAATATCAGTAGGTTCAGTATATTTTGTGCGATTTTGCACTAGCTCAAAGCATATCTGTGAGTTGCCACTTAGATTCTTGACATAGTTAAAGAAGGCTTTGTGGTTATCTTTTGAATCCTTGGCTATTTCTCTTTCGAAGTTAGCCTTGGATGATTTTATGAGGGACCTTAGTTTCTTAATGATGCTGATCAGGGATGTCTTTCCTTCTTGGGATTTGCTTTTTTTCTGAACTAGTTTCCTCCTTCGTTGTATAACCTGTTTATGGCAGGGGTACACCAGACTGGTTTCCTTCTCTTAGGGGAGTGAGTCTTGGTTTTGCTAGGGATGGCACAAGCCATGCATCCTTGTAGGTGCTCATAGAGTGCAATTGTAAAGGATTCTGCATCTTGGGCAGTGTTATCCTTTAGCGTGGTGGCTGTGAAACTTACCACCTCTGCCTTAAGTAAGGCAAAGTTTGCTTTAGAAAAGTTTTTCACTGTGGTTTCCTTGGTTGGGGGTGGTAGTGGGGTGTGGACATCCAGGGTGATTAGTTTATGGTCTGATCTAACCAGTGACAGGTTGACCTCCGGTACAGAACACCTGTCGCCTATGTTGGTGATGACCAGGTCCAATATGTTGTGACCACTGGTAGGGGAGTTTACCAGCTGATCCAGGGCATTTGAGTTGATAAATTCCAGGAAGTGCTGAGCCTGGGAGTTTGTACTCAAGTAGTTTTCTCAGTTAATGGTAGGGTAATTGAAATTGACCAATACCAGGGTGTTTGGTAGGACCTTCATAATTTCCAGTGTCTCCAGAAAGGCGGAGTGGTGGTCCTAGGTCATGGAAGGTGATCTGTAGCAGGCCACAATTTGCATTGCAGATTTGCCCGATGTTAGTTGTACATGGATGATCTCAGAGGTATCATGCTGTGCCACTAACCTTGAGGTGTGGGTATCCTTGATGAATATGGATACACCCCCTCCTTTTGTGTTTTGGTTCATGTTCTGTGGCTGAAACGTGTGGTATTAGTTGTAGCCCAGTAGTGCTGGAGTACTCTCTGGAACTTTGAACTAGGTTTCAGTTACTGCACAGATGTCAACGTTCTCCATGCTTAGGAGTGCTTCGAGCGCATGCATTTTGAGATTTAAACTCCTGGCATTGAGTAGCATAACCCTCATTTTTTTACTTGTGCTGTTTACTGTGGTGGCTTTGAATTTTGAGCCTTGCCTACAAAAGGGGGGCAGCAAGAGCCTTGGCCAGTATTCGAAAGCCAAGGGGTGACAGATGCAAGCTGTCTCTTGTGAAGCAATGCGGCTTGTCGAGCATGTCATCCCAAGCTGACAGACACTGGATCCCCTTTGAATGACACCAGAAGCTTGGCCAATTGTTGAAATTGATCCTTTTTTCTTTATATTGAGGCATCATTCTTGGTGAGGGCAGGATGCTACTCAGGGTCAGGGTCATACCCACCTGGGCTACATGATCAGACAGCTCTTCCATGTCTCTTTTCATGTAGTCCAGGGAGGTACTTCTCAGGTCATTCACACCAACATGAACAATGACAGAGTCATATTTGTACTTGTTCTGGAGTGACCTGAGTGCTTGTGTTATGTGGCGGATTCTGGCTCCTGATAAGCAGCTGACAGTAACCTTCACCTTGTCCAGCCTAGTGAGTGGGGCTCAAGTGTGCCTGACTATTGAGTCACCTATTACTAGTGTGTAAAGGTATGTTATTTCGCCTTAAAAGCTGCGATTGTGCAGCTCATTGATTTTGTGTTTTATGTGTTGTCTGGTTTGTAATGGGAGGTGCAGGTTTTGTGGGTATCTGCTTTGGAGCTCTCTGATGCTTTTGCAGGTTTTATTTAGAGCCTCTGAGTATGATTTTGTGCATTTATGTGTATATTTTGCCAGTGCTGGTTTAGTAGGTCTATGTGAGGCTGGAGGTGTGGTGCAAGTGTTAACCTTCTCCTCATGACTGTCTGTTCCAGTCTTGGGTGGAAAGACCTTAGCCTCCAGTTTGGCTGTATAATTGCATCTCTCGCATATGTTAGTGTTTTATGGTAGGAGGAGAGGGCTGTCTGTGTACATGAGGCAGTTGTAACATTGCCTCAGAATACCCAGATTCACCAGCTGGACTGGAGAGTACACCTGAAGTTGCCCTTTGGTCATGCCTGAATAGTAGGGTGAGCTGCTTAGTCACTTGGTTGGTGAGGGGTGAATAAAGAGTCTTGTCCTGCTGGGCAGTCAAGTGTCGGGGTTTATTAGTGCTTGCTATTAGGTCTGAGCAAGTGCTGGACTGTAGGATGCTTTTTGAGTGCTTAGGATGAGAGTTATACTAGTTTAATGAGCAAGTGCTGGACTGTAGGATGCTTTTTGAGTGCTTAGGCTGAGAGTTAGACTAGTTTCAAGTGAAGAATTGAAGAGGAGACTTAGTGGAGCTGGGAATAATTTAACCCTAGATAATCGGCTGCCCGGCGCACTAAACTGTGCAAACCTGTTTTTTAAACTACTAACGTCTGGACTGGAACCACTCCTCTAGAGATAGATGGCTGCTCAAAGTTCCCCTCTCTCACAGGTGAACAGAGAAACTTCCCTCTATCCAAGTAAGGTATGGGCAACTTAGAAACTTATAACACAGCTCTGAATTCAACACTATCCTGAAAACTGGGCTATACTAGCTTAGAAAGGTGGGAAACAAGACATTTTTTTGGAAAGATAAGGCAAAACCAGTAAAACGTACACTTAAAACAGCTTTAAATGATGACAAGCAATCAGAAAAGGCTATCGCACTTTAGTGTGTAGCCTACAACAGTTAAACAATTTATTTAAACAAAAAACAACTTTTTAAAAGTGCAGGCAATCAAATAAGTACAATATGTGAAAAAAACAAGCTTTTAAATCACAATAAGTGCTGGAAAAATCAGTGTTTAGGCGGAAAACAGTTAAGTACAGCAAGAAAATACAGAAAACTGATACTCAATCACTCCAAAATCTCTCTTTTAAGCTAGAAGGTTTGTATCAGTTTAAGGCTTTCTAGTGCTTTCCAGTAGGTTAGTTACAGGAAAGATGGGAAACAAGCGCAGATGTCATCTTTTAAATCAGACAGTTGAAAGAGATGGACAACTTCCCAAATGATCAATAAACTACAAACAGTCCTGGATACAGCAAATCTGTACCTGGATTAGACTAGTTATGGGAAAGGTGGGGATCAAGTGCAAACATGGGCTTTAAAACCAGAAAGTTGAGAGAGATAGAAAAAACTGCCCAAACGGCCAGTAAACTACAATTTCTGGGCCAGAACCACTCCTCTTATGGTAGATAGGCTACTTAGTGCTTACCACTCCCATTGATAAGCTAGAAGACTTCCCTCCAACACAGAAAGGCTTGCGGGGCTTAGATGCTTACCAACAGTCCTGGATACAGCAACTCTGTATCTGGACTAGGCTAGTAACAGGAAAGGTGGGAAACAGCACAAGTGGGGCTTTTAAACCAGAAAGCTGAAAGAGATGGGAAAAAACTGCCCAAACGGCCAGTAGCTACAATTTCTGGGCCAGGAACCACTCCTCTTGTGGTAGATAGGCTGCCTAATGCTTACAACTCCCACTGATAAGCAAGTAGGCTTCCCTCCAACACAGAAAGGCTTGGGGGGCTCAGAAGCTTACAAAGAGTCCTGGATACAGCAAATCTGTACCTGGACTAGAATAGTTACAGGAAAGGTGGGGAACAAGTGCAAATGCAGGCTTTTAAGCCAGCAAGTTGAAAGAGATGGAAAACTGCTTAAATGACCAATAAACTACAATTTATGGGCCAAAATCCACTCTTCCCATGGTAGATAGGCTACCTGATGCCTAGCACTCCCACTGGTAAGCTAAAAGGCTTCCCTCCAACACAGAAAGGCTTGGGGGGGGGGCTAAGAAGCTTACTAAGATTGCTGGATACAGCAAATCTGTACCTGGACTAGACTAGTAACAGTAAAGGCAGGAAACAAGCACAAACACAGGCTTTTGAATCAGAAGGTTGAAAGAGATGGAAGAGCTTCCCAAATGGCCAATAAACTATAATTTCTGGGCCAGAAACCTCTCCTCCTGTGGTAGATAAGCTACCTAGTGCTTACCACTCCCACTGATAAGCTAGAAGGTTTCTCTCCAATAAGAAAGGCTTGGGGGGGCTCATGAGCTTACAAACAGTCCTGGATACAGCAAGTCTGTATCTGGACTGGACAAGTTACAGGAAAGGCAGGAAACATGCTAGGATTTTTTTTATTTTATTTATTTTTTTCCAGAAAAGCAGCTAAAACAGCAGTAAATACAATTCAAATGCAGTGCAGGCTAACACACATGTATCAATATTACGGAAAATACAGTTTAATTAAATGCAATTAAATTAACAAATGACTAAAAAACAAGTGCAGAAGGAATTCAATTAGAAGGCTCCTAACAAGCAGTAATAAGTGCAGAGTAAGAACAACTGAACAGATAGCAGCATGCAGAACAGCAACTAAGACAGTTACAGTAAGAGCAGCTCAATATATATATATATATATATATATATATATATATATATATATATATATACACATATATATATATATATATATATATATATATATATATATATATATATATATATATATATATATATATATATACATTTTTTGAGGGAGGGAACACAACAGGATTAAAAGGCTACAGCGGTTGTCCTTCTCAAATTCTCTCTTTGTACACAGTAGGAGTGCCTGAAATCAGAATACGATCTCACTGCACTCAGTTGAGTGAGCAAATGAGATAGGCCCAGAAGGAGTATCCAAATACAAACTTACAAGAGGGGCATGCAGTTTCAAAGCCACCAAGATTAACATCAAAACAAGAACAGGGAGGGTGGGTGGGAAAAACACAGTAGAGACAACAAGAGACACAAACAATTCAGCACCACTATAAATAATACGCAAGTGTATAAATACAGCACAGTGCAAATTAAGATGCAAAAAGTGTACTTATCAGTTTGCAATAGATTCCAATTCTGCAGCTCACAGCAAATCTATCAGCTTTCCAGCAGTTCACAGAAATGCAGTCTGTGTTGGAAATACAGCAATGAGATACACCTCAGGCAATGACTAACAGCTAGGATGTGGGCTGGCTCAACAACCCCCTCCCTGAAACTAGCTTGAGCTACCCTGAGAAAAAAAACACAGTGGAGACAACAAGAGACACAAACAATACAGCACCACTATAAATAATAGGCAAGTGTATAAATACAGCACAGTGCAAATTAAGTTGCAAAAAGTGTACTTATCAGTTTGCAATAGATTCCAATTCTGGAGCTCACAGCAAATCTATCAGCTTTCCAGCAGTTCACAGAAATGCAGTCTGTATTGGAATTACAGCAATGATAGGGATTTATACCTAGTTTATTGAGTTTATCTATACTTCCAGAGTGGGGGGTGGTGTCAAAAGCCTTGGCGAGATCTAGGTAGGCTGTTTGAACCATCTTACCCTCATCTATGGCTTTGGTGACTGCTTCAAAGAATTCTATCAGGTTTAGGAGGCATGATCTGCCTCTTAAAAACCTGAACTGGGTGGGATCCAGAGTTTGGAAATTACCAATGTCTTTGTTTATGAGTTCCATGATGATACATTCCATGGCCTTGCAGACCAGGCTCGTCAGGCTAATGGGGCAGTAGTTCCTGGGGTCCGTCATGGGTCCCCCATTGTGGAGTGGGATAACCGTCGTGGTGTGCCATTCAGTGGGCACAAAGCCTGAGGCGAGGCTATAACTGAACATGATACTTAGGTGGGATGCCAGTTTGTTCTGTAGTTCATGTAGAATGCAGCCTGGGATATTGTCAGGTCCCATGGATGCTGTGTTCTTGGCATTGGAGAGTGCGTTGTTTACCTGTGCAGCCATGATTACAGGAACTTTGCATTCTTCTAGTATAGAGATGAGCCCTCTAGGGGGTGAGAGGGGGGGTAAAGTTAGCACTGAACTTATCTACCAGGATATTGGCAATATCAGTTGGTTCTGTATATTTAATGCCATTGTGCTGTAACTCAGAGAAGATCTGAGTGTTGTCATTGTCGTTGAGATGCTTTGTGGTTGTCTTTAGAGTCAGTGGCAATTTTATTTTCGTAACTAGCTTTGGAGGATTTTATGAGTGATCTCAGCTTCTTACTGAGGCTGACCAGGGAGGTGCTCCAGTCGTATTTTACTCTTTTTTGCAACAGTTTCTTTCTTCTGTTGTAGAGTTTGTTTATGGTAGAGGACCACCAGATTTCCTTCCTTTTTTTGGAAGCTAGCATCTTGGTTCTGTTAGGGATATCACAATCCGTGCACTCATGTAAGTGCTTATAAAGTGCATTTCTGTAGGAGTCAGCAGTCGTACCTCTATTGTCCATCTGCATGGGTGTCATGAAGTTTGCCACTTCTGTCTTAAGAAGTGTGTAGTTGGCTTTGGAGAACTTTTTTATGGTGGTTTCCCTAATGGAGCGTGGGGGCGGGATGTGGATGTCTAGTGTGATTAGCTTGTGGTTGGATCTGACCAATGAGGAATTGACCTCTGGTGTGGAACACCAAGCCCATGTTGGTAATGATCAGGTCTAGGATATTGCTGCCTCTGGTGGGGGTATGAATAAGTTGGTTCAAGCAGACTTCTTCAGAGTAGACAAAATCAAAAGCAAACTATATATATATATATATATATATATATATATATATATATATATATATATATATATATATATATATATATATATATATATATATATATATATATATATATATATATATATATACATATATAGGTATTTATATACACATTGGAATCTACCCCTATTACTTAGGAACAATTATGTCTGATCATTCATAATTAACATAACCTAAAACTTAATATTTAATAGCCTCATTTAAACCTGGTGATGTAATGGCACCTGTTTTTATACGCCATATCAGTTCTCCAAAACTACTTTTAAATGACTACCATAATTATTTCTTGTACATTCTCCAAACCACAAAAAAAGGTTTTGTAGTTCAATTAATTCCTACATGAAACATTGCTAATTAATTTATGTTTAATTGCATTAACACGTTCTGAAATTGTAGCCAAAAATTTTCTCATGGTCTTTCTTAAATAAAATGTGTTGCATGTGAACCCTTATTAAGCATATGTCTTTCTGTAATAGGTAAATAAATAGCTTTACCAGTATTACTAAATCTTCAAACTTTGCAAGTACCACAAGAATATGTCCCACCTTCTTATAACTGTTTCATTTCTGTCGGGTCTGTAAAGTACTCTTTTCCATCTTGTGGATTTCTATTTCTTCTATTTGTAAAAATGTCTCATTGACTACAACTTTATATAATTCATCATGTCATCTAATGATGCAACATTTTTCCAATGATCAGTCTTGCGATTGGGGATGATGATCACCATCTAGCAGTTACCTCTATTGTACTGCTCTCCCTACATGGACATGAACGATAAGCAAGATATTAGCCATAAGCCTAAAAGCATTGCAAATTTCTGCTGGGCATTCACCAGAGTCAAGCTTGAAAACACCCGCACTTTCCATGAACAACAGCATATGTAAGTTCTACTGTGTTTCCAAATTAAATGGAATTACAAAAAGGCTAACCATTCTTGTGGAGCTAATATAGTGGTGGAACCTGGTGATCCAGTCCCATTTTGTACCAGGCATTTCTAGCCATATTTCTTTCATTACTACATACTTCCTTAATGCAGGTAGCATTCCAAGATAAGATTTTATTTTTTATTTCTTCTATGTCTCATTACAGGTTTATCTATATTATTTCAGTGAATATTTGCATTTTCCTAGACAGAGATGATATACTAAGTGGGATAATTACCATAAAGTTGCCGTATTAACTATTTGTTTCTTTTTTTGGTCTACATACCTCACTACTCTGACTGCCCTGCTTAGTTTATCCTTGCTAGCCTCAAAATCAGTTCTCTTCATTACCCTACTCCCAATTCCCACCCACTCGACTTACACTGCACTTGTACCCAATTAGCTACTCCTACTATTGAACAGACAAATAGCACTTTGAAATTTATCTACCTATTTCATATATGACACAATATAAAGCAATAAATTAATCAAGCCACTTTTATGGCACTATTTACCCCACTGTTATAGCACTATAATCATAAACTTTGAGACACCAGCTGACAAAATCTTTTCTGAGCAGTATGTGTGAACAATCTTTTATGTGGATGTCAGTGGCTAGAAAACTTGACAGGAATTGATAAAAGGAGTAAAAAGTTGCAAGAAAATAACCTCAGTTAAGACAAATAAAAATAGTGCTTATACAGAATTCCTCTCTGTATCAAAGCATAATTATCAATATAAATGAATATTTACATTGATTAGAATTAGTTACTCTAAAAGTCAGATGTAAACTAGCTGTAAGACTTGGCAACAGCCCTTAGAACTGTCAGCTCAGCAAGCCACTGGGATGAAGTTAGCATGAAAATGTCACAACAGACTGAAACAATCACACACTGACAAACAATGTGATGTATTGTTACAACAGTAAATGACTCTATTATTAAGAGTCTCAGAAACAGATTAATCTGTAATTTTCTATCAGAACCATTCCTAAAGCACATGGGAAGAGAATAAAGAAAATGCAATGCCTATTAGATAACATGTTAATACATATCTATAGTCATCAAAGGATTATTACATGCATATTTGCTTTTACTCCATAGGTTGTCCAAAGAATGAAAAAAATAATATTTGTTGTGTCTTGTATATCATTGTCGTACTGCAAATTTGATTGTCCTGGTCCCCTTCAATAAACACATCACACCAAATGACATTTGACAACCTTTATTACATTTCCATAACATAGCTTTGTACATGATTCTAAATACATCATAACATCCTTGTAATGCTAATCAGGGCAGCGTACCTACTCACCCTGGCCAGTAAGCAGCGTCCATACCTCTGCTCGCTTACTTTATTTATGAAGCATCATCCTTGTAATGTTAATCAGGGCAGTGTACCTACTCACCTTGCCCAACAAGCGGGGTCCATACCTCTGCTTGCTTACTTTACTTATGAAACAGCATCCCATCTCACGTCATACACCATTCATTGAATTACTTTCCACCAAATAAGCAGCATCCTTACCTCGGCTTGCTTATCTATTCAGCAAGCTTCCTCCATCTACTCATTTTCCTTTCCCCAGATCATTGAAATGAATATCCAGACACCAGAGGGGGAACAGAAGAGGGCAAGCCTATCCCTCTTCTCCACCAACCAGCCTAACCAGGCTGTTCACCCTCCCTTTTACCCAAAATTGTTCAATCCACTCCACTACTTCCCATAAAGAGCAGGGTCAAGCCAAACATCATTCGGTGTACCCATCATCTGTAAAGCACCTTAGAATCCCATCATAAACTCACCTTGTCATACCAACACACCCTAATGAAACTAAATAAAGTAGGGCTACCATGACCCCACTGTACCACTGGAACATTCACACCTAGAGAATACATACCCTTTAGCCCGCTTCCTTCAAAACTGAAATAATGGCCCAACCTGAACTGATTGACAACCTATAACCCCAACAAAAAACACAAACTATAACCACTTGAACTCAAATCGACACCCAGTCAAAACAGCTAGTATCAAGTCTCACACCCAATACCCTGTGAACTGTAGCATATCACCTTAGCCCACCGACTACCTCGTTCTGGATGTGCAACAACTCAATTACTGTAAGGAATAGTCTAACTCCAAAACTTTAACGTCCTAACCTTAGATGGCTGAAAACCAGTACCCCTTGATCTAGTTCCTGAAAACTTTCCTATGCTCAGAAATGAAGTACTCTACGTGCCAAGCCATAAACGCTCCCAATTCACTCATTACCAAACCATTCTTAACCCTTGTTTGTCCCTAGCCTTTCCCCCTGAAAGCTCTCTTTTCTTATGTTACCTATACCACTAGTAGGTAATTAAGACCTGTCCTGCAGCTGCCTTACCCTGCAACCAAGCTTCCTTTAAACCTTCTAACTCCCCTGTAACAACGCACCCATTTTCTAAAACTACACTACCATGCCTCCTAAAACTACCTACTCAAGGGACAAATTTGTCACTCCAAAGATACCACCCGTTAGGAAAAAGCTCCAGCATCCAGTCAAACACCTCATTGGCCCTTCCCCCACATACAGTTCAAACAACTGGATGAGTAAATACAACTACCCCAAAGTTCCAAGAAAGCAAGTATTGAATTTCACTGGCTTGCAATAGCTATAGGGCTGTAACCTAATAAGTTCCTGTGCTCCTATGCAGGCCATGACTCTACTCATCCCATGGGATCCCCACACTCCCCATAAACTGTCCCCAGCAGTTTATCCCTTGGCCCCCTTACCAACCTCTTCCTAACTTGCCCCCTATACCAATGCAATAATCAGCTCCCACTAATGAAACACCAAGCTCTAACATGCCTTACTATGATGTTCACTCAGACCCTCCTTGTGCCCCATTCCAGTGGCAAGAACATCCATCCTACCAAAACATCACCTTTCAAATCCCCTTTTCAAGCCACCACATGATGGCTTCTACACTTCGCAATCTGCAAAGAAAAGAGAAAACAATAAATTCTTATATGCACACATACCAATAATTACGTAATGTGGAGTCACTGACAAGGACCCCTGCCATCCCATCAAGTGTTTGCCAAACTCTGCACCAAAGTATAGCAAGTTCATGCCAAAATGCGAATGCTTACCCAGCTACACTAGACTAAACCTCTTAAGCCCCTCCCCACCCTTATCTTATTTCCTCCCAACCATCCCTGCCTCCACTTAACCCTTTCACTTCCTCAACCCACCTAACTCCCCTAATAACAACCTAAACACCCCATGAAGATGTCCCGGGACAACTCGGTTTGTTGCCAAACTTCATTTATATGAAGTTTTTTTTATGAAGCTTTTGTATTACTTTATATGTTGCAGACTTTCATTAATTCTTAATAAGTGTATAGAAGAGCCAAACAGATATGAAATGTAGCTATAATAATAGTAATAAATAGTATTTCTTATTAGAAAGATTAGAGAAATAATAATGTCATGATAAAGTTGAACAAAGAATGCTTGCATATATATCTTCTTCTTCTTCGTTCGGCTTTTCCCGGTTAGGGGTCACCACAGTGGATCACCTATCCGCTCATGATTGGCAGTAGAGTTTTTAAGGTGTTGAGTTGCAAGGCCGGCATCCAACCTTCCACAAAAGGCACACACATGCACACACTCATGCCTAGGGCCAATTTAGAGTGTCCAATCCATATGCAGCATGTCTTTGGGATGTGGGAGGAAACTGGAGCATCCGGAGGAAACCCACGCAACCACAGGGAGGACATGCAGACTCCACACATCCTTTACAAAAATAAATGATGCCAGCATCATTTCTGAAAATAACTGCACAACCAGATTAGGACACAATGCAGTAACACATTCTTCCCATTCAAGGAAGAAAAGATAAAATTATTTTGTGCATGACAGCATTATATAAAACAGAAGGGCAGGACTGTATCCGTTAAGAAGGTATAAATGCCTTGTTTTCAGTTGCAATCTTGATCAGTTACATGGAAAATAATCTGTACTGACTTAACCGCTGTGCTTTGTTTGCTTGGTAGCTATTCTAACTGCTTGTTATTTTTCTTTATAGATTCAGTGCTTGTACACCCACCTGTAAAATCTTCGCTAAAATCTCTTATCAACGTCTCTATCTACATGACCTATACTATCTTTCCTAAGAATACACCAACTAGACCTCACTTCAACTTCCCTCTCTTTTCTCTCCTCTCATAATTCCTTTTCAAACAGTGATCAATCGATACAAACATAAAATGAATAAAAGAACCAAACCAACACAACTAAAAGGAACTTCTTTAATAGCACAAACAAAAAATGAGTATGCACTTTCATAATGCTCAGATTGCTTCTTCAGACTAAATGCATTCTAAAACACAGTTAATTTAAATCAATTATCATCCAGTCAAATCATTCTGTTAAAGCCAATGAAATTCGCTAACTGAATACATAAAAAATATATACATATAAAACATTTATGTGTGAATAATGTGACATAAAATATGTCTATAAAACACTACATAGTCATAAATAAAGATAAATATATATGCACCTACTCCATTATGTTAACTTAAAAAGAATATATTCGTTCATAAATAAAATTAATATAGCATTTCAGTGTTTCAAAATACATGCTTTCAAAAACAGTTTGAGACAAAATACCATTAAGATCAGATGGTTTATTAGCATTAAAAATAAAATCCATTTCTGTTCAGCTGTTTCTGTTACATTGTGTCTCCCCTCTTAATCCCTGTTCTATTATTTCTAATACTAAAAATGTAAAAACATGTTCAGATCCTTCCTTAGCATTATGTTGCGCTATCACATTGGTCTCCTTACCATTCTTAATGTCTTTGTAGTACTCAAGAATTCTTTCTTTCAAACTGCGATTAATCTTTCCAATATAGAAGGCATAGCATGCTTGATAAACACTAAAATAAACTATATTGCGCGTTTTACAATCTGCATAAAAATTTTACTCTATCTTAAAATTAACATATGGGTGTATAAAATATGGTCCTGTATACACATATTTATACCCTGTGCAATTCCTACAAGTGTAGGTTCCTACCCCATACAAACATGCATACCATGCTATATATTTACTGTATTAATTTCCTTGTAGTACTTTAGTAGTTTTCCATTGCACTAACGGCAAGTTGGCATAGCGATTAGCACAAGCTGTGCCCATAGCTATGCCAGCTTTCTGTAAAAAGAATTCCTGTTCAAAAATAAACACATTATTTTCCAGAATACTTTCAAGTGGACTACATAACAGATTCACTTTGTCATTATTAAATACTTGTCTCTTATTAAGGAATTCTCTTATATTTCCAATCCCCCATTCATTGGGGATCACAGTAAATAGGGACTTTATGTCTTGGGTAACCAAAAAATACTAATTTCTCACATCCAAAGTTTTAACATAAAACCACTGTAAAAATGTCTTCGTATCTTTGAAAACTGTCTCACAACTATCCAGTAATGGATGTAAATTTTTTTCTACAAATATGGATAGAGGTTCAGTTATCCAGCCCTTGGTACAATGGGATACATCGGTGGACATTTAACATCTTCGTGGATTTTGGGGAGCCCATACATAGTGGGGATCAAAGGGTGTTCAGTGTTAAAATAATTAAAAAGATTTTCAGGAATCATACTGGTCATCAGCATGTCAAAAATGAAGAATGAAACTTTTTCCATCATACTTCTCACAATCAGTTTTGAAACACATGAATATGTATCAGTAATCATACAAAAGCTTTAAAATTTGTGTTATGTACAATTCCCTATTTAATACTACAATACCACCACCCTTATCAACTGGTCTAATCTGTAATGAATGAATATTTTTTAACTCTCTCAATGCAACCTATTTATCAGATTCCATATTTTAAAACTTGGATTTAGTATCATTCTCAAAAGCTTCTCTAAACTGTTTATCTCAAATATTTATAAATGCATCGACCACAGGATGAGGTGGTAGAACAAAAGTACTAGGTTTCTTAAATATCTCTGTATTCTGTGTACCAGTAGGAAACATAATTTTTTAAGTCAAAGTCCTACCAAATAATTTTAAGTCTTTGAGTAAATCTACCAAGTTGGCTTTCTGGGCTTGGATATTAGAAAGGCTTTTGCCTAATAGTGACAGCTGTGCTGTAGTTAGAGTTTTGGAAGAAATATTAACAACTAAACCTTCTAATGTTGCCTGCAAGTTTTCACACAGTTTTGTACATTGTCCATCTTCAGTATATGTTGTACTCTGAGTCTTCTTCCTCAGCTCACGGACCTTTCCTTGATAGGAAGTGGGTTCTTTAAACTGAAAGGTGTCGTTGTTGTAGTCTCTTTTGTTACATTCATGGCCACAACCTCTGAAAAAAAAGGTACAGTGCCTTGTATGCTTATAATTCCTCCATTCATTGTTTGTAAAGGTAAGGGTGTTCCGTCTTGACTGTTCTCTTGTAAAACGCCTTCTGTAACAATTTGCAAATGAGGCAACACAGCAGTCTGACTCATTCCTGTATCTCCTGCTGCTCCTGCGGCAACAAATGGTTGAATACTGCTTCCTCCTTCATCTATGGGGCCATCAATTAGTTGTTGCATCACTTTAGTTATGTTCCTGCTATCTGATATGTTAACTCTCTCTTTTGGCCTTGAGAATACTACCCCATTATGAAAATCATGTATATCTCCTTGCAATTTTTTAATTTTAGCTAATTGCAGTCTCTTCTCATAGCCCATTATATTTTTTTGCAGCAAATCCAGTCTATAACTTATAATACTTGCAGGGAAAGTATCATACATCTCATTCTGTAAGTCATTAATTTCCCTATGCAATTCTCCCTCTTGTGGTTCAGAAAAGTCTATAAGCAACTGCATATAATCATAACTGAAGTTCAGATTAAGTAACTGCCACCTTCTCAACAGTTCAGGGAATTTATCCCCATTGCCTGGCATATTCAGAATTCTAAGCCCTCTTGGTATTACCTTCTACTGAAGTGATGCTTCTAAATGAAAACTCTGCCACTGCAAGCATTTGAATTTAGAGTTTGTTCTTTAAAACTCTATACTTATTTAGGAAGCATCCATATAGTTCATCTTCTTTTCTCTTACGTGCACCTTGGAAAATTAGTACAGCATCCAATAGAGGGTTAATGTCCATACTCAAAAGAGTAGAGGGAGACAATGTCCTCTTTCTTCCTGGCTGCAAAACCATTAGTAATGAGATGTGCCACACAGAAGGACTTTCTGACCACAGTGTCAATGTGATGGTCAAAAGAGAGGTTGCCGTCAACCTATGTTCCCAGATCTCTTATAATGCCTTCCATGTTCAGTGGACTACCATCAATGTGGTAATTCATGGGAACTCTTTTTTTCCCAAACGGGATGATGATACATTTGTTGGCATTGAGCTTAAGCCATGGTTTGGACACCAGTCGTTGGTCTCAGTGAGGCCTTTCTGTAAAATGTCAACATCAGTTGAGAAGTTAATAATGGCTCCCAACTTGCAATCATCTGCAAACTTTGTCAGCCATAGCCCCTTCATGTTGGCCTGGACTTCTGAGAAGTAGATATCAAATAGGAGAGGGCCCAGGACCGATCCCTGTGGGACTCCACTCATGACTGGTCAGCAGTGTGACTTGGAGGCAGCTACTTCCACACTGTGGGTTCTATCTGTGAGCCAATTTGCAACCCACCTAGTGATATAGAGGTTGATCCCTAGCTTAGTGAGATCTTCTATGATTCCTGAGTGGGGAATGATATTAAAAGCCTTGGCCAGATCAAGGTAGGCTGCATGAACCACATTGCCACCATCCACAGCTCTGGTGACTGACTCAAAGAAGTCAACCAAGTTGAGCAGGCATGATCTGCCCTTCATAAAACTAAACTGTGTGGGATCCAGAGTTTGGAGATTTCCTATATCCATGTTTATTAGGTCCATGATGATGCATTCCATAGCTTTGCATATCAGACTTGTCAGGCTAATGGGGTGATAGTTACCAGGGTCTGTAGTCGCTCCTCTTTTATGGAGAGGGATGACTATAGCAGTGCGCCATTCAGTAGGGATAAAGTCAGAGGTGAGGCTGTGATTGAATAGGGCACACAGGTGAGATGCCAGTTCACTCTGTAGTTCATGAAAAACACAGCCAGGGATATTGTCAGGTCCCATAGAAGCTGTATTCTTGGCCTTGGCCAGTGCTGTTTTACCTGTGCAGCAGTAATACTGGGTGCCTGACAATCTGCTGGTATTATGATTGGTCCTTAGGGGGATGGGTAAAGTTGGCACTGAATCTGTCGGCCAGTATATTGGCAATATATGTTGGCTCAGTATAGGAGATACCAGTGTGCAGTAGCTCAGAGCAAATCTGGGTATTGCCGTGGAGATTCTTTACGTAACTATAGAAGGCCTTGTGGTTGTCTTTACTATCTGCTGCAATTATGTTTTCATAGCTAGCTTTGGAGGATTTGATGAAGGATCTCAACTTTCTGTTGATGCTGTTAAGGGAGTTTTTCCAGTCTTGGGACTTCACCTTATTCTGTATCAGTTTCCACCTTCTGTTGTAAAGTTTGTTTATGGCAGGGAACCACCAGATTGGCTTCCTTTTTTTGGAGGAGAGAGTCTTGGTTCTATTGGGTATGGCGAGATCTATGCATTTCTGTACATGTTCGTGCAGTGCAGTGGTGTAAGATTTGGCGGTCATGCAACTATTCTCCATTTGCATAGGTGCCATGAAGTTAGCCACCTCTGTTTTTAGTCCTGTATCCTGTATACACATGTATGGTCCTGTATACATGTATTTACACATTGTGTAATTCCTAAAAGTATAGGTTTCTACTCTATCTGACTCTATTACCTTTTTAAAATTTTGTGATCTATACCACAGATGCCTTTTGAGAGACTTATTATTTTTAAACAAGAAATGTAGTGTAGCATTAATTACATCTTTAAGTTCTTCTACAGTAGTTAAAATATTCCAATTACTTTTTATAATCTCACAGAACTTGTTAACATCACTGGAGTATGTAAGTGGGACTGAGATTATACACCATATCGCTTTCCTCCTGTTCCCTCCCTGCTACCACTCTTTCTGTGAAGAACGGTCTACATTTACCCTACCTCTCCTTCCATGGTTTATCAATACAGATATCAATCTCTTTCTCTTTATAATCTTTGTCTTAATATCTCATTTCAAAGAATTAATAGCTCCCTTCAGCTCTGCTTCATTATTATGCAGCCTCATAATTCTAAAAAATTGTTCTTTCATAACATTGCGCGTAACGTGTAGGATGCATTCTACTTTTATGCAATAAATTATTCTTCCATGTTGGCTTCCTATATAGGCTACTTTATATATCATTTAAATCTATCTTCTTAACCATGACATCTAAAAATTCTATCTCTTCTGTGGCTCTGCCCATAGCTACGCCAACTTTCTGTAAAAATAATTCCTGTTCAAAAATAAACACATTATTTTCCAGAATAATTTCAAGTAAGGTACATAATCGATTGACTTAGTCATCATTAAATACTTGTCTCTCATTAAGGAATTTGCTTATATTTTCAATCCCCCATTCATTGGGGATCACAGTAAATAGGGACTCTGTGTCTAGGGTAACCAAAAATATTCTTTTCTCAGATCCAAAGCTTCTGCTAATAGCTATGCCATCTTGGCGTTAGTGCAATGGGAAACTACTAAAGTGCTACAAGAAAATAAATACAGTAAATATATAGCATGGTATCTACATTTTGTAGATGACTTTTTTGTTATGGGAGGGTTCAATACATATTTTAGAAAGGTTTATAGGATATTTACATGTTACTACAAACTTCCTTAAATTTACATATAAATACTCTTCAGATCCGATAGAATTTTTAGATGTCATGGTTAGGAAGATAGATTTAAATGATACACAAACTAGCCTATAGAAGCCAACACTGAAGAATAATTTATTGCAAAAAGTAGTCTGAATCCTACATACTTTATGGACAATGTTATGTAAGGGCAATTTTTTTTACAATTATGAGGCTACATAATAATGAAGCACAACTGAAGGGAGCTATTAATTGTTTGAAATGGGATATTTTAGACAGAGGTTATGAAGAGAAAGAGACTGATAACTGCATTGATAAAGCATGGAAGGAGAGGTAGGGTAAATGTAGACTGTTCTTCACAGAAAGAGTGGTAGCAAAGAGGAAACGGGGAACACGATATGGTGTACAATCTCAGATTCCCACTTACATACTCCAGTGATGTTAACAAGTTCTGTGAGATTTTAAAAAGTAATTGGAATATTTTAACTACTGTAGAAGAACTTAAAGATGTAATTAATGCTACACAACATTTCTTGTTTAAAAATAATAAGTCTCTCAAAAGGCATCTGTGTTATAGAACACAAGATTTTAAAAAGGCAATAGAGCCAGATAGGGTAGGAACCTATACTTGTAGGAATTGCACAGTGTATAAATATGTGCATACAGGACCATATTTTATGCACTCATATGTTCATTTTAAGATAGACCCCGGGATTCATGAAGCTCGGCGCAAGGCCGGCGTAAGGCTTGCGCCGGCGGTGCATGGAATATCCGGCGCAGTAGCGCCATATACATATTAATGAGAGTGCACCGGAATCACAGACACGTGCGTAGTGTACGTGAGCGAGCCCAGGTAGGATGCGTCTGGAGGCATGTCTAAGCCGGCATGAGGTGAGCAACCTAATGTGCTGACAGCCACGGTCCGCCCACAATAGTAATGGCAGCAGCCAGGTCCCATGCAGAATGAAACGCACGTACAGTACGCAACATAGTCCCCGTTCCAAATTAACGGAGAAGCAAATAGAAGCCACGAAGGCATAAGTGTACCCGTCCAAGGAGCAAAGGATACGCATAAGACCGCCTTCGTCCCGCAATGCACTGTCAGTGTTTACACTCAGAGAAGGTGTACAGCCACATGTCAGCGCCGCACCGACATAGGAGCAGCGACTAAGGTCACCACCTGTCCCACTTTGGTTGGGGCAGTCTCTCCATGGACAGTTGTGTCCCGAAAAAACGTATTAGAAATGGCTGATGTGCTACGATTGTAGGACACAATGATATCCCGTATGTAATGTAATGGTAGCATGAATTGGTTATTTCTGTAACAGAAATACCGAAATGACACAATAAACAGAATAAGCAAGGAAATTGCCACAATAATAAGCAAATTATTTAGGCAAACAAGTGAATTTCTATGCTATATAGTGACCGTTTGTATGTGTCGGCCTGTAAAGGCAGATGTGAGTCCCGGAAATATCCCAGATCGGAAAATGGAAAAGGTGGAAACCCCAGCAGCGACATGGGCATGGTCACCAGGGTTACCTGCTGTCCCAAAGTGCCATGGACAGTCCCTGATTGGACAGTCGTGTCCCTGCAACAATCGTAAAATGGAAAATGACCTGCGATCCCCTGCCACGCAAATTCCGCAATATACATGTAAATAGTAGCATAAAACATATACATTACGGTATGGAACACAGACATGGCATAAGAAAATAAATAAGGAACCCAAACGCTTACAGAATAGGCTCATAGTATGGCAAACAAGTGAAGTTCTGTCTACTGCACTAGCCCTGGGTATGTGTAGTCCTGCAAATTTCGAAGTGTCCACATAACATGCCCCACTATGGGCATTGGAAAAGGTGCCAACCATAATGGTCACAAGCAGTAGTGACAGTACATAGCCGGGTAGCTGTGCCGACATAACAACAGTAAGGAAGCAAGATACCCCAAACACAGGCAAACATGTGCATAGCAACATATCCCAGACCCAGCAACGTCTCTGTTGCATACACTGGATGGTGTATGATGAAGTGTAATATCCAGAAGCAGAACCCATGCATTCGGATGTACTACACAATAGCCTCATTGTACATGTCAGTCACACCCATGTATACCCCTGCACCCAAACCTGCTAGCATCCGTGTGCAGCTATACAACCACACACAATGTGCATACCTGAACTGTGGTAAGATGTTTGTGTTAGGCAATGCCACGCGGGCAAATACGTATCCCACATGTCAGCAACCCACCGCAGGTACAGATATGTAAATGGCTGCATGTGAATGTGTCAGCAGAATGTGTACATCCGGCATGTAGTATGTACCCGTCCAAACCATCTAGGTTTGCATACGACACGGTGCACATAAGTGTACACATGTGGACAAGTCGGGTCGTTGGACCACCGCATCGACGATTATCTTTGCAGTGAAGTCGATCACATATAGCGGAACAGGTGCCTAACACACAGGACGTCCTAACAGGGTGCTACAGGCAAAGAAGGGGAAACTGGGACATCACATGTGGAGATTAGCGTGGCTGGACAGACAAATACACACGGTCAAGGTAAAGGATGGAACAACATGCATATGGCTGGATGGATGTTGTTCGTAAAATATATAGAAACACATATGAAGTTCCAGTTTACACTCGAAATACTATATAATGTATTGAATCGTACCGTACAATATGGCAGCAGAACTAAGCCTGCATGTAATTGGTGAAGCTAAGCTGTACTGTGATGGAATTCTGAACCTGGCAGTAAGCAGGACAGCAGGCTCATGTCTGTCATCATTAATTATTTGCTGGGTTACAGAACAATAAATGTATGTACATGCATAACAGCACTCCTTCCCCAGAGGAGGATGGCCTTGTGAGCTCAATGGAAGATAGCAGTACAACTCCCTACCAGAGAGACAAAGCAACGTATTAAGAAATTAACTGTCCACTGTATCGTAACAGTCTAGGGTCCTTGAAACAGCTACAATCACAAAAGAACAAAGCAGTGGAAGAAGTATGTAGCTGCTCGTACGACAGGACACTTGTTATATCCAAAAGTAGATTTTATTTGTAAATCATAAAACACAATTCCGTTTCAAAACCACCATTTCGTCCCATTGTATCAGGCTCCAGGTCCAAAACATTCAATATCGGCAGATTGATTGACAGTTGGCTCAAGAAGACCTATGACAACATTCAACATATTATCAAGGACTCATGGAGATTTTTGGGGGCCATCACCAAGGATGTATGGAACACCGACTTGATTTACTTAACAGTGGATGTGGTTGACCTTTTTTCCAGTATACCCAGGACAGAGGGACTGGAATTTTTTGAAAGAAGTCTCACCAAGTTCACCGATTTTCCATGGGATAAGATCAGCCTCATTTGTGACATGATGTCACTTGTATTGGACTACAACTACATCTCATTTCAGGGAGAATTTTTTAGGCAGACTAGGGGAGTGGCCATGGGGGCAGCATGCGCCCCGATTTTCGCCAATCTAGTCATGGCAGATTGGGAATCAGAACATGTGTTCAAAAGCCCCTACTACAAAGACATTGCTTTATACATCAGATATTTGGATGACATCTTTATCTTGTGGAAGGCATCCGAAGATAGATTACAGGAATTCATGATTTATTTGAACAATACTGTGGAGTTTCTTCAATTCACTCATGAATACAGTCACAAGGAGATCTCATATCTGGATGTACTATTGAGCAGTAATGAACTAGGGTTCACTTCGAAAATATATAGAAAACCTACTTTCTCGAATGATTACGTTCATTACAGTAGTAACCATCCTCCACACGTATTCCACAACGTTTTCAAAGGACAATGTATACGTGCGGCAAGGATGTCATCTAACACACATATTAGAATCTGAACTCAACACTATCAAGGATATGTTTCTTAGAAGAGCGTACCCTGAAAAAATGGTCAACGAGGTTATTAAATATGTACATGGCGAATGGGGCAAGAAATATCCACCTTTACTAGGTTCATACCTACCATCCCTCAAGGATTCCACATCCACCACTCCCTTGGTAAGGGTCTGTGTCCTTACATACACCCCCAGTACATATATTATCAGAGAAATTTTGGAAAAACATTGGAACACCTTGATGGTTATGGATAAGGACCATATATTGGACCTAGTACCAAGATGTGTTTTCAAAACAGCCCCCAATTTGAAAAGGCTGTTGGAAAGAGGCAGCTGCTCCAAACAAAACATAAATAATAAAAAACTTGGCACTTTGAAATGTGGAAGTTGCAAGCAGTGCAAATACATAAATTTAAGCAAGACCATTATTCTTGGAGACATCTGTCACACAACTATTAGATGTGGAAGAGGAAACTGTAAAACAAAACAGATTGTGTATGTGGCTATCTGTACAAAATGTAATGCACATTATATCGGAAAAACAGAGAGGCAATTTAACAGGCGAATCTATGAACATGTGTACAGAATAGGGAAGCAGGACACAAAAAATGCACTATATAGACACATTCTAGACAAAGGGGAAGACCACTGCTTCTTATTTTCCATTATTGAACAGATTGATTGCACACCTTTTGGAGGGGATTGGAAAATGAAACTATCATTATGTGAAAGTAAATGGCAAATCATAACAGATTCTACAAGACCTCCTGGTCTCAATGATTTTATTAGCCTAAAACCCTTTTTAGCATTAGAATAAATACAAGTATCAATACATTGTGTATATTTGTAAGGACATGAGTAATGTGTATTGGTCCGTTGTATGTAATACATCAAATTGTGGTTATTTGTGTTACATTCAATACATGTTTAATTACATTTTTAACTTTTTGAACTTTTAGAACTTTTATATTTATGGTATACATTATAGCAAATGTTTAAAAAATATAGTATTGCACTACTGCCTAGCAGACAGTTCTTTAAAGTAATTCAGTATTTTAATTCAGATTTTAATTCAGTTTTTATTCAGTTTTTATTGGTTTTTATTGGTTTTGGCGGGCTTTCAGCTGGCTGATTGATTGATTAATTAATCACTTAATTGTGACTAGCTGGATGTATATATATACCTTTTACACACCTCAACAGTTGTTCTGAGGAAGGCTGGGGTACAGCCGAAAGCGCTTAACCAGTTTTGTTTTGTTTTATGGCCGTTTGATGATTTACAAATAAAATCTACTTTTGGATATAACAAGTGTCCTGTCGTACGAGCAGCTACATACTTCTTCCACTGCTTTGTTCTTGTGTTGTTTGCCTACTTTTCGTGGAGAGTTGTTACCATGGCAGAAGATATGTCTCCTGCTGCTTCATTGTCGAGGGACGTTATATCCGAACTTAGGGCCGATGTAACAGCACTTCAGGATGAGGTGCGTAAACTTGTCAGCTTATTTACTGCATTGGCTTCACAGAAGAACGAGAAACCATTTGAAGGAAGAAACTCTGGAGAATCCACCAAGTTGGTTCGAGCACATTTGGTGCATGCAACTTCCGAGGACGAATCGGAAGTTACCATTTCCGGTAATACACACACTACGCAAACGAGAATGAAGGGGCAAAGACCGTTAGTAGGAGGCGAGGTGAGCACACCGGATTGTGGCTTTCCCAAAGCTCTACTAGACACTGACTGTGTCCTTGAAAATCCGCCGACTACACATCATGTTCGGGACACCGAAGTAGGGAAGAGGATGGAGAACTCTCGAGTTTTGGACTTAGCACACACCGAGGAGGACTATTTGCTAAGTGAACGCCACGATTTCGTGGAACAAGATTGCACTTTTGATTTTAGTGTTTACAAAAAGCGATCGGACAACCATTATGGGGGAGCACGTCCGAAATGCAACAAGCACTTCAACGGTCGGCAAGGGACCGTTCAGGACATTACAGGTACTGTTCCCATTAAGTTGGGACATGATTCCAACACTTTTAATGGATTTCTTTTTAAAGAAAAAGCGGACATTGTACATAATAATGGCTATAAGTTTACTAAAAGTAGTGTAGCTAAAGGAGGAGAGTTGTTTGAACAATTTCTAAGAGATGACTATGATTTTTTTTGACAACGGTATGAGAGGTTCGCATGAACATTACAACCATACAGACAATAATGGTATTAGTATAAAAGAGTGTATACTAGAATTTGGAAAGAAACTTACAGCATACAAGAATGCAAAGATTGATTGTAGTTATTTAAAGAAATGTATTGAATTTAAAATTGTACCTAAAGGTATTAGATTCTTTAAATTACCGCTGGGTATTTCATACACTCAGGCAGTGGAAAATGATTTTAATAAGTTATTCGATGGGTTTGGTTTTGACTTCATGACATTATTAATTAAGCACTTGGACCTTAAAATATGTTCTTTAGCCGCACTGTTAGAACATACCAACACTTTCATTACAGAACACTCAGATTTTGAAAGTTTCAAAGACTTGTACAACAAGCAATATCTGTTTGCTGAAAATAATGTACAGAATACAGTAGATAGGAAAGATAAGAAAATGCATCGGGATATGGAAGCTTATAAGAAGGATAGAGTGTATGTTTGGCCCAGACACAAGGAACATGATAGCAATACACACAGTATAAGGAGAAATATAACATCTAAAAAACCACATCAGGAAGAAAATTTTCAGGGGGGAAGATACTATCCAGCTTGGAGGGGAACAAAACAATGGCACAGGACTTGATTAAGTCCAATACACATGTTTTGTCGGACAATGTGGCTACAGAAGATATTAGTAGTATGAACACTCCTATTGAGAATCAGACAACACCCCCGCATCCTGACACACATCCCACTATCATCACTCATGATGGATTCAAGGTTTTCAACTATACAACCATGGAGGTCACTGACGCATGTGCAGAATTGCTAAGTAAAGGTATGAAGTTCATACCTATGAGAGGATGGAATTTATTCGACAACATCAAGGAGATTAAAAAATACTGTAGAAAATTGAATTTAGCCCTACAATTCAACAATAACGCCGAGTCTGATTCCAAGACCAAGGGTATAGCAGGTACCGAGTTAACCAAGAAAAGCACGTACATACCGGCTTCCAACCCCCATGTTCTAAATTTTGAACAGCTTGTATGTCATGACATTTACTGGTCACACAACAGGATGCAAGACAAGAGACACAGCACGTATGACAATCTTACAGTGTTGGAGAGAAAATGTCTATCTGATCTCACCTCAAACAAGGATATCAGGGTTATGAAACCTGACAAGGGAGGGGGAGCTGTGATTTTTTCTACTGACAACTACAACTGTGAGATATATAACATACTTCAGAACTCTGGGAATTATGAGAGCATTTCCCTCAATCAGGTGAACATAGGCCACAAGCGGATAGACCTTATCATAGAGGAATACCTTATAGACAACAGGATTTCCAACGACACATACTCCTACATTAAGGTGGACCATCCAGTTTTAGCTAAGATGGTGGGTATCCCCAAGATACACAAATCCGTTTCAAAACCACCATTTCGTCCCATTGTATCAGGCTCCAGGTCCAAAACATTCAATATCGGCAGATTGATTGACAGTTGGCTCAAGAAGACCTATGACAACATTCAACATATTATCAAGGACTCATGGAGATTTTTGGGGGCCATCACCAAGGATGTATGGAACACCGACTTGATTTACTTAACAGTGGATGTGGTTGACCTTTTTTCCAGTATACCCAGGACAGAGGGACTGGAATTTTTTGAAAGAAGTCTCACCAAGTTCACCGATTTTCCATGGGATAAGATCAGCCTCATTTGTGACATGATGTCACTTGTATTGGACTACAACTACATCTCATTTCAGGGAGAATTTTTTAGGCAGACCAGGGAGTGGCCATGGGGGCAGCATGCGCCCCGATTTTCGCCAATCTAGTCATGGCAGATTGGGAATCAGAACATGTGTTCAAAAGCCCCTACTACAAAGACATTGCTTTATACATCAGATATTTGGATGACATCTTTATCTTGTGGAAGGCATCCGAAGATAGATTACAGGAATTCATGATTTATTTGAACAATACTGTGGAGTTTCTTCAATTCACTCATGAATACAGTCACAAGGAGATCTCATATCTGGATGTACTATTGAGCAGTAATGAACTAGGGTTCACTTCGAAAATATATAGAAAACCTACTTTCTCGAATGATTACGTTCATTACAGTAGTAACCATCCTCCACACGTATTCCACAACGTTTTCAAAGGACAATGTATACGTGCGGCAAGGATGTCGTCTAACACACACATATTAGAATCTGAACTCAACACTATCAAGGATATGTTTCTTAGAAGAGCGTACCCTGAAAAAATGGTCAACGAGGTTATTAAATATGTACATGGCGAATGGGGCAAGAAATATCCACCTTTACTAGGTTCATACCTACCATCCCTCAAGGATTCCACATCCACCACTCCCTTGGTAAGGGTCTGTGTCCTTACATACACCCCCAGTACATATATTATCAGAGAAATTTTGGAAAAACATTGGAACACCTTGATGGTTATGGATAAGGACCATATATTGGACCTAGTACCAAGATGTGTTTTCAAAACAGCCCCCAATTTGAAAAGGCTGTTGGAAAGAGGCAGCTGCTCCAAACAAAACATAAATAATAAAAAACTTGGCACTTTGAAATGTGGAAGTTGCAAGCAGTGCAAATACATAAATTTAAGCAAGACCATTATTCTTGGAGACATCTGTCACACAACTATTAGATGTGGAAGAGGAAACTGTAAAACAAAACAGATTGTGTATGTGGCTATCTGTACAAAATGTAATGCACATTATATCGGAAAAACAGAGAGGCAATTTAACAGGCGAATCTATGAACATGTGTACAGAATAGGGAAGCAGGACACAAAAAATGCACTATATAGACACATTCTAGACAAAGGGGAAGACCACTGCTTCTTATTTTCCATTATTGAACAGATTGATTGCACACCTTTTGGAGGGGATTGGAAAATGAAACTATCATTATGTGAAAGTAAATGGCAAATCATAACAGATTCTACAAGACCTCCTGGTCTCAATGATTTTATTAGCCTAAAACCCTTTTAGCATTAGAATAAATACAAGTATCAATGCATTGTGTATATTTGTAAGGACATGAGTAATGTGTATTGGTCCGTTGTATGTAATACATCAAATTGTGGTTATTTGTGTTACATTCAATACATGTTTAATTACATTTTTAACTTTTTGAACTTTTAGAACTTTTATATTTATGGTATACATTATAGCAAATGTTTAAAAAATATAGTATTGCACTACTGCCTAGCAGACAGTTCTTTAAAGTAATTCAGTATTTTAATTCAGATTTTAATTCAGTTTTTATTCAGTTTTTATTGGTTTTTATTGGTTTTGGCGGGCTTTCAGCTGCCTGATTGATTGATTAATTAATCACTTAATTGTGACTAGCTGGATGTATATATATACCTTTTACACACCTCAACAGTTGTTCTGAGGAAGGCTGGGGTACAGCCGAAAGCGCTTAACCAGTTTTGTTTTGTTTTATGGCCGTTTTATGATTTACAAATAAAATCTACTTTTGGATATAACAAGTGTCCTGTCGTACGAGCAGCTACATACTTCTTCCACTGCTTTGTTCTTGTGTTGTTTGCCTACTTTTCGTGGAGAGTTGTTACAATCACAAAAGGATACTGTAATGTACAAGGTGCCTTGCAAGGCTGTGTTATTCCCATGAGAAAACAATTTAAAAGCACGAGCCCAGCACCCACGTATGTATAGACTATTGCGGACCATAGTGATGGAAATGCCCTGTGACCGACCACGTCAGTAAGGTGGGCAAAAGCTGATTGTAAACACTATATAAAGAAACTGCTTACTGTATAGAGTCAGACAAAACTCTCATACTTGGACTGTACATTATTTAGCCTGCCTGTGTACACTACTAAAACTGTCCGAACCCGAGCCTCCTGTGTTATCGGCTGTCACTTAGAAAAGCCCACTGATAACTACAGTCTGGTTGTAACAACTTATTTCACATCGTGATCCTTGTAATCCGGAATTCCCTTGGTAAGCTACAGGTCAGAGTGCATGGCTGGTTAGACATGTACGCTGGAGAATATGCATAAATGGTTCTTCTTGAATGAAAAGACCTCCGACTGAATTGTTGTGTGTAAAGAGGCTGTTTACTGTCTGATCTGTGGCTGAAAAGCGGAAAACTGGATCCCAAGAAGAAAACGTGCAGCCTTAAACAGGAGGCCCAGGTAAGGAGTGTCTGCCTTTTTGTGTCTATTGTAGATCAGGGACCAGACTACATTGTGTTTCTGTTAACAGTACTGATATCGGGTCGAAGACCTGCCCACATACTGTTAAATCTGAACATAGGTCAGGGGAACACACAGCAGAGTAAATAGTGAATGTAGACACTACAGTGGATACAGGGAAGGAGACACACGTGTTATGACAGAAGGGTACGTAGCAGTCGTGTAGAGGATATGGGAGATTATTGAAGCAACAGATCATGTGATCCGCGTTTGATGGGTGACGTGAAGAATATGCAATCGCAGAGAGCACATAATGTGAGTTACGCAGCAAAATGGGGTAATAAATATGACATTGATGGTATATTAGGCAACATACCGTTACTGAAACATTGTAATCGCTGAAAATTTGATGCATATGTTCCAAGGTAAACACCTGTTCCACCCTGAGAGGGATATGCCCTCTCTGGCCAGCCGTGTCCTGTAAATAAACCGAACACATGTCAAATGTCCTGATATCTCAGGACAAACATTTCCCAGATATATATCAAAATGGTAGCATAAAACAGTAAATTTGTATGTGGAACAGCAAAATATAATAATAAACAGAATAAGCAACTGAAATGCTACAACAATTGGTCGCTCACCTGGCAAAACGTGAACACCTGTCCTATGTACTGGCCGTGGGCATGCATTTTCCAGGCAAATTACACGTTCCGAACACTAATGTCCCACATTGTGCATTGGAAAAGGTGGCAGCCCTAAGATGTGCAGGCGACAAAACAGCGACAATTGGGTATCCGTCGTGCACATCGGTGGACTGAGGTAGTGTACCGAAGGGAATAGAACACTACAAATGGCTAAGCATCATACGTACACAGAGAAGATCATAATACAGTAGTACCGATCGCCCCCCCCCCACAACACCCTACCACCGCAGATATCACATGCAGGATATTAAGCGGGAGGGCAGGCTAGTCCCCACACGTTATCCTGTGGCAACAGAGGTAGCATAACGAACAAATGTAATAGAAGCTATCGAAACCACATCCCGAACACGTAACATACCTAGGGACACCCGGGTAAGAACACAGTACTACAACAGAGTGAGGATATCTGTCAATTAATTGAAGTACCGAACCATCAGGCAGGACAGGAAGGCCAGGACCCAACCCCCGTAGCGTATAGACCGTGGACACCAGAAGATATCTGCAAAGTCATAGAGGGAATTCCCCATCCACAAAGTAATCGCTATTCACCATGCAATACCCCTGTATCTCCTGACCGGAAACCAAAAGGGGAATGGCGGATGGTACAGTATGTATAAGCTGTAAATCATGTAAGAATACTTAGGGTAGCGTTGGTGCCAGACCCACACACTATATTCAATGCAATGAACATGCCACAGAAGTATCTTACCGTGGTACATATAAGCTATGCTTACTTTGCAATACCTATACATCCACATAGTCCGTATTGCTTTGCTTGTACAGTCAGGGTGACAGATACAGCCATACCCGGCTATCTGTGAAAGTACAACGATATTCTCACAGGGGATGGCTAGCTACATTCCGTGTCAACACCACCCCGGGCCAGTCAAGCTCCACTTTAATTGGATGATATTCTGCTTGCGGCCCCTACCCAGCAGCAATTTTAGGAAGATACAATAGCATTATTGAGATAATCAGCAGAACAGGGACATAAAGTAAGCAAGCATAAATTGCAACTACAGAGAATACAGGTCAATTAACTGGCATATCTGGTATCCAAGTAGGGTAGAACATCACATGACGATAGGAAGGTAGCAATATAATAACCACCCAAGCCAACTAACAAGAAGGGAATGATGTCGTCTGGGCCGACTAACACATGTTAAATCTGGATACCAAACAATGCTGTGCAATCCGCTGTATTGTTTGCCTTAACCTTTAATACACCTATGGCAGCACAACACATAGTACACCGGATTACAGTAGCAGAAACAGCATTATGCAGACTAGAACGATTGATAGCCTCAACAGCTGTAGTAGGTCTCGTGAATAATCATAACACATGTTGTCAGACCGTAGATTGTAAGCGGAGATATATGACGTCAGTCTTGATGCAACAGCAGGGAAGTAAGCAACGCTAAATAGCTGACTACTCATTGCAGTTGGACACTGTGGCATGGTCAGTGCCACATTGTGTACAGGCAGTTGTTGTAGCACCCATGGCAGTACAGGCCCCGGCCGTAATGTTACTAGACCACCCTCTCACTGTGAGAATGTGTCATGCAGTTGCGATCAATCTGCTGCAAGAGAAGATAGAATTCCTGACTCGTGCTACACATTTGTCATGTCTGACCATACCACTGAGTCAACCTCACATGGTGATTGAACGTTGTACAACATGAAACCTATCAACGCCACGTCTGACACCTGTGTATGGCACACCACACAGTTGCCTATACGAAATGTATTAAATAACTACACACAGACATGATAACACTGATATACCCTTAGATGATGCAGAGGTGACAGTTAATGTGTACGGATCATGTAGACAGAGCCCTACAGGAACGAATGAAGTAGTTTATGCAGTAGTTATTGATAATGACACTGTAGACGGCCAAACCCTGCAGCATAACGTGTCTGCTCAAGCAGCAGAATAGATAGCTTTAACACGTGCCTGTACTGTAGCGTAAATGATGTGTGGACATATGTCCCGATAGTCATTCTGTTGTCTGTGCAGTGCATGTTTATGAGCAGCAGTGGAAGAATAGGGGAATGATAACATCCACCGGTAAACCGATTAATCATGCGCATACGAACCTGAATGCATTAGACTACATGCAGTTACCCACTGAAGTAGGTAATTGTAAATGTGCAGGGCATAGAAAGCAACAGGATAACAGTAGGAAAGGTGAGGCATGAGCTCATGCACCTGCAAAACAAGCAGCGCCACAGTTGGAAAGTGTCTGTGTGAATGAGGAATGACAAACCTCAGACTGTTTAGATGTAGAAACTGTACAAACAATGCAAACAGCAACTACGAAAGCAGAAAAGCCGATGTGGTTATGACGAGGAGCAATCCTTGAACACGGACTGCACATATCCACAGTGATAAAGCCAATATTAACGTCTAAGATATTCAGATATGCGGCTTTGTGGAGCCACGGTAGAGACATGTCTCAACAGGGGATGGTACATTTGGTTAACAGAATACCCTAACATAATGGAATGACGAACCACATACAAACCTCATGAGCAGCGTGTCACGCTTTGCCGAGATATCATGCACAGGGAGTATTTAAACCGAAGGGAGTGAGTTTACCTACACCACCCTAACCGCTCCGTACTATTTGTATGGAATTCATACATTTGCATAAATGTGAAGGAACAAATACTGTTCAGCGATTACACATATATATAATCAAAATGGGTAGAAGCATTCCCAACCAGTAATCCGGATGCAGCAGCAGTGGCAAAGGTGCCAGTAAAATTAAGTATCCCTAGATCTGGCATGCTGTAAAGAAGCTACAGTGACAGTAGAACACATGTAGTTAACCAGACAATCACGCTACCTGGGGGATTACTTCGTACCACCATGAATGTCAATTGCATGTACAACCCACACTCAGCACGACTGCTGCCGCCATAGAATGGGATCCCGAGAAATAAGTAGAGGAGTTTGGTGGGTGACATCCAGACGAGTTACATCAGCTGTCTACCTCTAGCATTGCTGAGCATGACAACAGTTCCAAATGTAAAGTGCTGCACCCACTTCAAGTAGTATGTGGAATGGCATATCATGTGCCAGAGTGGAAAGCTGTCATGCCTGCAGAGCCGGAGGTCGATGACTCAGTAGTAGGTGACATGAGAGGATTGTTAACTAGTAACACTGTTCTTCAGTTAAAGTCTGTTACAGATAAGAGCAAACGAAGACGGAAGCATAGCTGACACCAGTATCCTGTGTGTATGTCACTGTTATCCAAAGAACAGTATTGCCAAGTGGACAGTGAATGTCTGTACCGGTACTGTTGGCAACGCCTACCGCAGTAAAGTTTGCAGAGAGGTCGTCCTGGGTCCACCTCACATTTCTCAAACTGGTAAAGGATATCAAGTCTGATTGACATCTTGTAGCTGATATACCAAAGAGCCCGAATCACACAGCGAAGACTATATAACAATACAAAGCAACCCCAAAGACATTTATGTTTGCTGTCCTAATGATTATACACCTATTAACCATGTTTGTGTTTACGCCACAATTTCTGGGACCTTACCTGCATATAACTACACGGATACAAATACTGATACGTGATCAACTGGTCACAGAGTGTCTTCCACACTTCAACAGATACCTAGGCATGATGCGGTGCATATAGAGACTAGGAACACTTTAAATTGCTGTGTTTGTACTGCCATACCTACATCATATGGAGGACTTCCGATGCATGTTGTCCCCTTGGGGATAGATTGAGACTTGTGAATATCTACACTTTGATACAGGTTCTGTGAGATCACAGGACAACGTGGCAATGTACTTACCTGTTACACAAAAAGGAATTGTATGTTATCATAAACATGGTACAGTTTCAGTTGGTGGGAGTATTTGTAACATAACTGTGTCTTACGAATGTCATATAACAGCCAAAGATCACAGTACAACTTGTAGCACCATTCCTAATTTGTATTGAAACATCATGAGAACAATGTTGAAGGATGTGCAGAAACATCCTGAATTGTATAAACATTCCTCTGTTAGAGACAGGAATTTGTTACATGCAGAAGTAACCCGCATCAGTAATAAAGTAGAATATAGTTATGTTGTTTGTGGGAAATAAGCATAGCAATGGTTACCTGGGAATTGGTCCGGCAGTTGTTATTTGGGTTATCTGGCTCCAGTCACATGACATACTGTACAATTGCCTGTGGGTGCTAAACTAACTATAACACATATAGCTCCAAGAACTGGGAACACAGTCGAGAAACCTACTAATCCAGTGGGTGAAATGGAAGCTGTTCTGACATGTCAGTCCTCTGCAAGAGATAAAGGAATACCGATTCATATGGACTTCAGTGACAGTGTCACAACCTGGGCTGGAACACCCCCCGCTTCTGGAGTAGTGAATTCAATCAGGAACAGAGGAAGTTATCAAAAACTGTTGGAGGAAGGTTCAATGTGAGTACCCGCCCTGAACATGTGACTGATGAACTGGATGCAATGAGAACTGTTGTGTCACAAAATGTAATAGTGCACGACTGCACCGTGGCGCTGAGAATTGGTACGTGCCCGCTTACTGAAGAAGATCGCTGTGTCCAACTACCACATGAAGAGACCAAAAGCAACGCCCACCTACAGGTAATATAGCAGGTGTCATCCATGGCGGAACCAGGCCCAAACCCACTGCCGAACCATTTCCACAAACCATTGGGTGGATGGGGTCAGTCATACTGAATATCATGATTGCCATTTGTGTTGTTCTGCTCATATTGGGAGCATGTGTCTAGTGCAGGATACTGTGCATGTAAGTATTAGTCAGGGACTCTGGCAACATACCTGTACCCGACACTATGTATCAAGACCTGTAGTGGTATTTGTCAATAGAAAATGCAATCCTACTTGCAATGTACATCAAATTACTTGCCTAGTTAAACGTTCCACAGAGGAAGACGCCAGGGAATGAAATAATGTTGTATATGTCTCTGGATAGAGTAGAAGCAATCAAAGGAGGGAGAATGTTAGCAAAATACATATTTAAACATAATATGACGTGCAACTTTAGAAGCTAATAGTGTATAATGCATATTATTCTACCTGACAATATAGCAGTACAGCTTCTCATGCATGTAATTGCTTGTAGTGTAGCTGCAGTGTGATTGAACCCTAACCCTAGCAGTAACCAGTGCAGCAGGTGTATGTCAGTCAGCATTAGTCATCTGCTCGGTTACAGAATAATACATGTATGTACAGGTATATCTGTCATCCTTCTACTGAGGAGGATAGGCTTTTGAGCTGTAACACAGAGTACAGCTGCTCAGCAGAGAGACACAGGAACCTAGTAGGACACGGAGTGAGGACTGAATATGAACAGTGTTGGAACCGTGTCAGAGCAGAACTTACCAAAGTACAGTCTAACTGAATATGTGGCTCGCAAGGTTGGGCTATCCCAGTGGAAAACATGTAATAAGTATTACCTGAGCACTGTTGTAGGAATACAATGTTCTGTACTCTAGCAATGTAAATGCCTTGTGACTGACAACATCATTAATGTGTGTAAAAGATGATAGTATACAGAATGCTCATACAGATGTAACATGTATAGAGTTGAACAGATGTCTAAACTTTGACTGCATACTCCTTTGCCTCCTGCTGCACAGTAATAAAATGTTATTAATCCCAGCTTCCTGTGTCAATAAGTGTCATGTTGAAAATAAAAATGAGTGTTACAGTTTGATTTAAAATACTTAATTGACAGATGTTTACGTTCTAGCATTGGAATAGGTCAAGACAAACATCACAATGTCCATGTGTACCACATACACACAGCCAGTAACACGCAGTAGTAGTGCATGAAGGCATACACGACTGTGGGAATAGTACAGGACATATGGCACGTGCCAAGTGCAGATGCATGACACAAACACCAGGATGGGTGTCCCTGCAAAGAGGAACATGTGCCAACTACACCTCCCACAGATGTACTGGCAATAAAAACACATGGCAAACACACAGACACACTACCGTCCAACACATGACTGCAACGGAGCCTGGTCAAACACCAACATGAAGCATGCACAAACAGGGACATGAGTAATGTTTGCCTTAACACCCCCCCATAGGCCAAAGAAGAATAGAATGGACATATGCATGTAATGCTGTGAAGGTTGTGTGGTAGTCCTCAGTATCACAGTGTTAGGGACACAGATACACTGTCATCAACTGTGACGTATGTGCAACGTACACAGCATACCTGCATGTAATACAGAGGACAATCATGTGCCACAGAAATATACAGTGGCGAAAGACTATAGTGGATAGACAATTGTACATGTGACAAACTATGAATATAGGTTCACACCATAGGTACAGGGTAGGCCATCGTCCCAGGCCCAGCCATAATACTACACCATAGTTAGGATGACTTTGCCAACCTTCTGTGCTTCAGATGAAATACCCATGATATTGCTGTATCTCCGACAAGCAGTGATAATGATGTAATCCCTGGCCTATACCTGCAATTCTCCATCCAATGGACAACATAGCTGCGAACAAGGCTAGGAAGGATGTCTGTCTCACATGTACTGTGATGTAGATCCACAGCATAATGATTGTCTGGGTGATATATGTGTCACCCAAACACATCCCATGAATGACCGTGACAGGGTAAATGTCACCTGCCCTAGTGATTCTGAGGGATGCGGATACAGTAGGTGAAGCATACACATGACATATGGGTTGACATGGCCTTGTATGTCAGGCACAGGTCAACACCAAACAGCAGGTATGTGACGGATGTGGCAGGGGTCCTACATGTGGGCAGCATTACACAAAATGGTGTCATCCGCATCTGTACAACGATCAACCTATGTGGGCTTCCCAGCTGCTGTAGGTGTATGGTCAGATACAGTCTGAATGGGGCAATGTAGTAGATCATAGGTGTAACACATAATGGGTACAAGGGAACAATGACCTAGCCTGATGTAGATGTGAATCCCTGCACCAACAGGTGGGCAATGTAGAAGACCCACACAACCACGATAGCAACGTGTGTGTGGAATGAATGGTGACCGTCCAACACTGTCCCCTGATTCCTGGTAATCACCCCTGTGCTGAGTGGACAGCCACCTATATGCTGGACAGGGGTGACCTAGTACTTCCACAGGTATGATGTTGCATGACATTGCATTTAGCTGTGGGACATGTCCCTGACAGCAGATATGCATACCTGGGAGGCCCCTTCGAAGGATATCTGTGTCAGATGTCTGTCCCACTATGGCACCTGTTTTGCAGTTATCTACAAACACTGTTGCCCATAGCACCCCTGTGTGTGCCTGTACCGTGAAGATGTAGGTGTATGACAGGAGTGCACACATGGAAGGGCCCCATGGGACACCACTTCTGACAGGTAGTAGGTCTGATATGCTGCCAGCAACTATGACCGTGTGGGTTGTGTCACATAGACAGTTTACAACACATTCTGTGATGTGCGTGTTCACATCCCAGCCAATGGGTTTATCAACGATACCTGAGGGGGGTAATGTGATGAAGGGCTTTGCCAGGTCGAGGTAGGCTGTATGGACCGCAACACCCCCATCAGTGGCTGCGGTGACTGTCCTGAAAATGTCAACCATGCTTTAAAGGCATGAACCGCCCCTGAACAAGACAAACCGTGTGTGAGGCAAAGTAAGTATGTCCCCTATGCAGTCATGTACGAGCCACAGTATGATCCCTCCCCATGTCTTTGCAGATAGGTCTCCTCAGGGTAATGGGACAGTAATAACCAGCCTCAGTGGAGGTATTGGCCTCCTGACGGGACTACAGCTGCCATGTGACACAACCTGGGTACCCTACCTGAGGTGAGGCTACAAAGAAATAGCTGTCCTAACTGTGGGTCCAATTCATAACCGAGATAGTGGAGTACACAGCGGGTCACCAGCTGGTCTCATCGATGCTATGTCCACTACCTTGGAGAGAGCATGTCCCACCTGTGTGTCACAGAACATTTGGTGACCACAAACCAGTGGTACACACATCTCCTCATGTGTGGGGAGGGTGTGGAGATGTCCTCACTGGACTTGTCAGCCTGTATGTTGGCAATGTGTGTATGTTGAGTAAACCCCACCTCTATGTGAACCCAGTCAGAGCATATGTGGGACTGAGCTCCCAGGTGTCCAGCATAGCAACTGAAGGTGGTATGATTGTTAGCCAGGTCCATGTAGGTATATCTGTGGAATGTGCCCTGGACTATTTCATGACAGTGTGTAGGTCTACACATATGATGACCAAGGGTGTCACACCTCACAAGGTGTCTGCTCCACCTTGTAGTAGCCACCTCCTCGTGTTGTACATTTTGTGTATGGCTGGGGTACACCACACTGGATGCATGGCATTGGTACAGTGAACCACAGTTGGGTAAGTGAATGACTGGCTCATGCAGTCCTGTAGGTACTGGTAGATGGCAATGTGATTGATGCAGTGGCTGCCGCACATCGACCACTGGCTCAGGGTCATTAAAGGAGACCACAGTACTGCGCAGTATTGTGTAGTCTGCCTCTGAGCAAGCAATGTGTATGGTAACTGGCAACACTCACAGCAACGGATGCCAAAAGCAGAAGCCAATGTCCAAATAACATAGATCAACTTCTGCATGACAATATGTGTTATCATACATGTATTGACATGTGTCTGCCAATTACATTTGGAAATGGCCGGTAAGACTGGCCTAAAGTTCCCATGATGTACACAGTCTGGGGTGTTGTTCCGACAATAAAGTGGCAATACCTCCCAATCGCGACCTCTGGGTATGGTATGAAAGTGGTTGTTAACCTGCAACATTGGATGTATAGCATTGGTTTCTGGTGTCGGAAGACATGGTTCCTGTAGCACAACACAGTATGGGTAGTCAAGCACACATACACGATTGCTGAACACACAGCATCAGTGAAACCCACTGCTCACAAGGACACAGTCCGACAAGCTCTACACTTTACATATGCACAGTGGTGTCCATTGTAGGACCCAAGAATTGTGGAAAGAATCGAATTATGTCTTATTTCAATGCGTACCTGAAATCATTGTCGTCACAGGTACACATATGCACCGCAAGCGTGTTTAATGTTGCTGATAGCTGTCCATGTAATGCAGCACAGATGCACAGAAATACCCAGGGTACTGGGTCCATAGAACTGCGTCCACATCACAGTCACGCACACATGACGGATGTGTAATGGGTACTGTAAATTGTTGCAGTCAAGGGATTCTGGGTATGTAGACGCTGTGCTCGGTGTTGTTTCGCAGGCAATCCCTTCTCCGCCTGGGAGGGATGTGCGTAGCACCTGCCTTACTCTCCGCTAATAATGCAAACCATACTCCGGAGAATGCTAAATGGAGGTGTTGAATGTGTACAGCCCTATACTAGTGTCCAGTAGGCAATTGTCATGGATGGACACCCGTATGGCCAGGATGGCACCCACAACTGCAAACCCGGTAAATGACATAGCCGTGGTAAGGCATAACACAGGAAATACACATAGGGACTACAGTTGACATTCCACATACAAAGCCGGACCCTCGTGCCAACACCGGCAAGACAGCACTCAGTCTGCCAGCAACAGACTGAGGAGCACCCACTACCGCACAGCGGAACAGATGTGTGACCTGTAGAACAGATAATAATGGCACACACACAACGTCAAGTAGGATATGTAAGCTATGGCATTCCCACCTATGAAGACAACATGGTTAAATGAATGCATAGGTAAGCAACATGTTCCGGTGGTGTTATATTGGAAATACAGTGACGGATATGTCCCATTGGGATGTCTGCGGTTAATATGAAGCAGTTGCTAACCAGCATCTTTGGATGTATGTCATTTGTCCACAGTAGTAGATCACCTGGTTATGTAGCACCATGTGGAATGGGTAGTCCAACAGACATCCGCGATTGCTGAACACACAGTATCAGTGAAACCCACTGCTCACAAGGACACAGTCCGACAAGCTCCACACTTTACATATTGACAGTGTTGTCCATTGTAGGACCCAAAAATTTGTCTAAAGACAGGAATGCCGCCTTCTTTCAACACTTAAGTGAACTCATTGTCGTCACAGGTACACATATGCACCGCAAGCGTGTTTAATGTTGCTGATAGCTGTCCATGTAATGCAGCACAGATGCACAGAAATACCCAGGGTACCGGTCCATAGAACTGCGCCCACATCACAGTCCCGCACACATGACGGATGTGTAATGGGTACTGTCAGTTGTTGCAGTCAAGGGATTCTGGGTATGTAGACTCTGTGCTCGGTGTTGTTTCGCAGGCAATCCTTCCTCCCGCCTGGGAGGGATGTGCGTAGCACCTGCCTTACTCTCCGCTAATAATGCAAACCATACCCGGAGAATGCTAAATGGAGGTGTTGCATGTGTACAGCCCTATACTAGTGTCCAGTAGGCAATTGTCATGGATGGACACCCGTATGGCCAGGATGGCACCCACAACTGCAAACCCGGGTAAATGACATAGCCGTGGTAAGGCATAACACAGGAAATACACATAGGGACTACAGTTGACATTCCACATACAAAGCCGGACCCGTGCCAACACCGGCAAGACAGCACTCAGTCTGCCAGCAACAGACTGAGGAGCACCCACTACCGCATAGCGGAACAGAAGTGCGACCTGTGGAACACATACTAATGGCACACACACAACGACACGTAGGATGTGTAAACTATGGCATTCCCACCTACGAAGACAACATGGTTGAATGAATACATAGGTAATCAACATGTTCCGGTGGTGTTATATTGGAAATACAGTGACGGATATGTCCCATTGGGACGCCTGCGGTTTATATGGAGCATTTGCTAACCAGCATCTTTGGATGTATGTCATTTGTCCACAGTACTAAATCACCTGGTTATGTAGCACCATGTGGAATGGGTAGTCCAACAGACATCCGCGATTCCTGAACACACAGTATCAGTGAAACCCACTGCTCACAAGGACACAGTCCGACAAGCTCTACACTTTACATATGCACAGTGGTGTCCATTGTAGGACCCAAAATTGTGGAAAGAATCGAATAATTTCTTATTTCAACGTGTACCTGAACTCATTGTCGACACAGGTACACATATGCACCGCAAGCGTGTTTAATGTTGCTGATAGCTGTCCATGTAATGCAGCACAGATGCACAGAAATAGCCAGGGTAGCGGGTCCATAGAACTGCATCCACATCACAGTTCCGCACACATGACGGATGTGTAATGGGTACTGTCAATTGTTGCAGTCAAGGGATTCTGGGTATGTAGACTCTGTGCTCGGTGTTGTTTCGCAGGCAATCCTTCCTCCCGCCCTGTGGGAGGGATGTGCGTAGCACCTGCCTTACTCTCCGCTAATAATGCAAACCATACTCCGGAGAATGCTAAATGTAGGTGTGGAATGTGTACAGCCCTATACTAGTGTCCAGTAGGCAATTGTCATGGATGGACACCGTATGGCCAGGATGGCACCCACAACTGCAAACCCGGTAAATGACATAGCCGCGTAAGGCATAACACAGGAAATACACATAGGGACTACAGTTGACATTCCACATACAAAGCCGGACTGTCGTGCCAACACCGGCAAGACACAGCACTCAGTCTGCCAGCAACAGACTGAGGAGCACCCGCCACCGCACAGCGGAACAGATGTGCGACCTGTGGAACACATACTAATGGCACACACACAACGCCAAGTAGGATATGTAAACTATGGCATTCCCACCTATGAAGACAACATGGTTAAATGAATGCATAAGTAAGCAACATGTTCCGTGGTGTTATATTGGAAATATAGTGACGGATATGTCCCATTGGGATGTCTGAGGTTTATATGAAGCAGTTGGTAACCAGCATCTTTGGATGTATGTCATTTGTTCACAGTACTAAATCAGCTGGTTATGTAGCACCATGTGGAATGGGTAGTCAAACAGACATCCGCGATTGGGGAACATACACCAGCAGTGAAAAGCACTGGGCAGGTGGACACAGTCCAGCAACATCTAACTTGACATATGCACATCGGTGTCCATTGTAGGACCCAAAATTCTGTTCAGAGAATGCCTGCTAGCTTCCTGCATTACTCATGTGACCTAATTGTCGTCACCACGGCACAGGTACACATAGGCACGCAAGCGTGTTCAATGTTGATGATAGCTGTCCATGAACTGCAGCACACATGCACAGAAATACCCAGGGTATCGGGTCCATTCAGCTGCGCCCACATCACACTGCAGCACACATGAAGGATGTGTAATGGGTACTGTCCACTGTTGCAGTCAAGGGAGTCTGGGTATGTAGAATCTGGCCTCGTGTTGTTTCTCGCAGGCAATCCTTTGTCCCGCCTGGAGGGACGTGCGTAGCACATGCGCCACTCTCCGCTAATAATGCACACCATACTCCGGGAATGCAAAATGCAGGTGTGAAATGTGTACAGCCCTATACCAGTGTATAGTAGGCAATTCACATGGATGGACAAGCGTATGACTAAGATGGCACCCATAACTGCAAACCCGTGGAATTACACTGCCGTAGTAAGGCATTACACAAGTCATACACATAGGGACTACAGTTGACATTCCCCATACAACAAACACAGACAACCAGCCGATGAAGTCCAAAGCAAAGACGAGGTACTGTAGGGACCGCCAGTGACCAACCAGAGCACACCAAGAATTAAAGGCAGTCACCATAGTCTATTGAGCTCACTTCGCCTGCTTCATAAGCAGACTTATTCAGACTACATACAATGCAGTCCAACCTACTACATTTACAAGCATTAATTGGTCGGTACATTAGATGTGCTAGGTACTAATTACATGCCTTAAAGGCAGACAAGTTTAACAAACCTTACTTGGGTTACACATCCCACACAGTGAGGACATCAGACATTGCTTCAAAGGTACAGTCTTCATCGGAAAATAGAAATATATGTACATATATGAAACATGAACCAACATAAAATGTTTTCCAAATGTCTGACTGTGTAAGATACATATATATGTCCTACGGATTGTGCCAATATATTAACAGAACTGCAGACACCTAGTAATATAAATGAACCATAATATATACACATAAACCGTATGATTATGACTACTGTAAAATAGACCAACGAAATGTAAAGATTCACAATGTGCTAATGTAACATTCATTTAGAAGGTTACTTAAATAAATCAATTCAGACATCCATGTGTAAATACTAACACAAGGCCAGCGAGGTGCTTGCCCTCACATGTACTGGGATGTCGATCCACAGCATAGTGAGTGTCTGGGTGATGAATCCATCCCAACAACACGTTCGATTAATGACAGTGTCAAGGTGTACGTCAGCTGCCCTTGTGGTTCTGAGGGATCTAACTTATTTACGTGAAGCATAGTCATCAGATCTGTTCGACTTAGCCGCATGCCAGGCACGGGTCACCTCTGGGCAAGTGGTATGCAACTGTATACAGCTGGAATTCTTTCAGTCGGTCAGTATAACACATATACCTGAGACCCTGCATCCGCTTGTCGAAGAACTGTTGGTGCCTTTCCAGCTGCTGCAGGTGTTGGGTCAGATACATTCTGAACGGGCATTGTACCCAATCATAGGTCTATTGAGTGATGAGTACAAGGGGACAATGACCTCCCCTGATCTAGATGTGAATCCCTTCATGATGATGTGGGCAATGTGGAAGGTCTACCTAACTATGTTAGCAACATGTGTGTCTAACGAACGGTTAACAACAACACGTGTCCCCAGATCACTGGTAACCCCCTCCATGCTCAGTGGATTGCCACCTATATGGTAGCTCGGGGTAACCTTGTTCTTCCCGGGGGTATGCCTATGCATTTCCTGGCATTTAGCTGTAGGACATGTCTCTGGTACCACTTATCCACATCTGTGAGGCACTCCTGAAGGATATCTGTGTCAGATGTGTGTCTGACTTTGGCATCCAGTTTGCAGTCGCCTACAAACATTGTAACCCATAACCCACCTGTGTATGCGTGTACATTGGAAACGAGATGCTGGAAATAGTGGACCCAGGACTGAGCCCCATGGGACACCACCTGTGACTGGCTGTGAGTATGACATGGCGCCAGCAACTATGGCCATGTGTGTTCTGTGACTTAGCCCGCTTGCAACCCATATGGCATGTATGGATTTACATTCAAGATGACGGGTTTATCAAGTATACCCGAGGGGGTATTGTGTCAAGGCCTCTGCCGGGTTGAGGTAGGCTGTATGGACTGCTTTACCCTCAGCAATGGCCTTGGTGACTGATTCTACAAAGTGAAACACGTGTAAAGGGCATGATCTGACTATGACCAAGCTAAACTGGGTTGTATCCAAAGTATGCGGTCCCCTATGTCTTTATCTATGTGTCCCATTATGATCCATCTCCATGGCTTTGCAGATAAGGCTTGTCAAACTAATGGTATGGTAATAACCAGGGTCAGTGGAGGCACCATCTATGTGGAGTGTGACTACAGTCGCCCTGTGCTACTACTCAGAGGTGAGGCTAGGATTAAACAGCTGTCCTAAGTGTGGGTTAAATTCCCCATAGAGTTCCTGGAGTACACAGCTGGGACACCATGTGGACCCATGGATGCTGTGTTGACTGCCTTGGGGCTGGATGTGGGTAATGCTGGACATACCCACGGCAGACGGGCACGCTCGAGTCCGATGCCCAAGGGACCACACACATAGCCGCCTTAGGCATAGGCCAAGCAGGTAGCCGCCTAGGGTGTTGCTCTACCGCACCTTTCCAGACTCTATTTGGTGTAGGTAGACCAGGAGGGGGTAGCGGTGATGTATCGGTGGCAACTTCTGCCTAGGTCACCACTTACCCTAAGGCCACTCTTCCCGTGGGTAATACAGCAGTACCCACACCCAGACGCTGGTCATCGCTAGGGTCATTGCTAGTATGGCACATCATCTATGTAAGGAAGGAAACCATATATCCCCAGACATAATGGCACAGCATAATGCCTGTTCGCCGCCAAAGGCAGACATACGCCACCCGCGGTGCGGACGCATCGCGCGAGATGTCCGCTAACAATGCCGACAATGTGTCGCTTTGTGAAACAAACTCCACAGAGACATTCAATAATAGACAACGACGGACAACCCGATGTCCTCGTGGTTCGAGCTGTTCAACCTGTTACGCCATGTTAAATGTGTGTAGCACAGCGAACCGGCCAAACAAAGCAACGGACATGTCTGTGGCTCAGTGAAAGTCGCCACGCAATGTTAAACCCTTGTAATATTGCAACACAGGCCATACATACGGAGGGTTAGTAATGGAAATTGGTTAGTTCGATCAGACCGTGCAATTAGTATAACGAGATCTACAACGGATACACCGCCAATCGACGCACACGGTTACGACTAATTGGGGGTGACATGGTACCATGGACACGGACAAACGTGCCCATGTGACTCATCTAACATTCAGACAGGGTCAGGGCAGTCCCGCACAGTGGGCTGCCAAGACCAAACCCAAAGCACCACAGCAACACCCTGACAATCAAGGCCTGTATTATGGGATATAAGCAGCTGTCATCTGAACAGCCCTGCGGTGACGACATATGCATCCTGGGCCATGAGCGAGGGGAATTAGGAATGTTCAACATGCAGTACCGCACCTTTCCCAGCAGGAGAATGGATGCCTGTGACGCATGCGTAAGCGGGGTGATATGTAAATGTACATAGGTACCAAGGGTATGCATATTAATGACAACTAACAGCTAACGGCACTGGTCACAGTAGCGCCAAACGTGACTGCAGTCACGCTGGAATTACGACTATAGAACATATAGATGTGCACGGTACGAAGCGCCCATGCTGCAAAGACTGTTACATATATAAAGCTGTAAGTGCTTTCTGCACACGCCCGCCAACCGGATCAGACATATGTTACCGAATAGTCACAAGTAACGCAAAACACGTAACACACAGACACTGTAAACATATATAAACGGACTACGGATATGCATGTGCGCGCCAGAACCCACAATCCGACATGCGAAAGTGCGTGTGTGATCCAGTGGAACAGGAAGGTTACGGATGTCTCCTCCACACGCTTACATTCATAATTGTCAAATATATGCTTAAATAGTACTTATTGATTCCATGCTTTGTTATCGTAATGCTACTATTATACACATCGATATACAATAACCTGATCAACACACTACATTCTAAGGTGCACTCTCAGCAATTATCAACTATGTGTCCGGATACTGATTGTATTTACCAATATTGTATATATATTAACACATTGTTGCCGATTATTGTTTCCATGAAGTAAGGCATGCAACACTGATATGTATATGACACGCTATAATCAAGACTTGGAGCACTGTCCACCTAACTATGAGCAGGTTTATTGATTATTTCGCTTTAAACCGACTCTGAAGGAAGTGTATTAGGGACGGCTATGTCATGAAATCCGCATCCGACGGTGCCCCATGTTAGTAGTTGAGAGAGCTCAGTATCCTTTCACTGTGGAGTCTATCGATTTGACAGTGTCTGTTTCTGCCGATATATGTTCCATAATGTCGCTTATGAAGATGGGCAGGACGCAAGGTTTGCTGTATTTCCGATACCGGCACGTGGATATAGATAGGCCATGTCATACAAACGATGGGTAGTCAAGCAGACATCCACGACTGGGGAACATACAGCGCAGTCAATACCACTGGCCAGATGGGGACAGTCAAACACGCTCTACACTTTACAAATGCACATCGGTGTCCATTGTAGGACTCCAAAATTACGATGTCTGCTGCTATCCACTGGGATCAGCCAATCAAAGTACTAACCGTGACTACGCACAGCTAGACATATGCACCACCAGCGTGTTTAAGGTTGATGATACCTGCCCATGACATGCAGGACATATGAACAGAGGTCCCCAGACTGCCGTGTCCATACATGTGCGCCCATATCCCAGTTCCGCACACATGAAGGATGTGTCATGCGCACTGGGGGTTGCAGCCATGGTATCCTGGGTATGCAAAATGGGGCTCGGTGTTGTTTGGCAGATAATCCGCTGTCCCGCCTCGGGGAGGGCTGCGGTACAGGACGGCCTTAGTCTCAGTAAGGATGCAAAGCATCCATAGGGTAATGCTAAAGGCATGTGTGAAATGTGTTCAGCCCTACATCAGTGTCCAGTAGGCATTTCCCAAGGATGGACAAACGCACGGACAAGATGGCACCCATAATAGCAAACCTGGTGGAATCACACAGCCGTAGTAGGGCATGACACAGGACATAAAGATGGAAACAGCAGTAGATACACCCCGTAGACATCCATCCTGCCATGCAAATCCCAGCGCATACAGCAGCGAAGGTGCTATCAAGTATGGGGATCACCCGCTTCCACTCTGCGGAACATACCTGCGACCTGTGGAACACATATTAATGGCACACCAACAACGTCAACTAGGAAGGTCATACTATCGCTAAAATATGGCGTTCACACACATAACCGACATACTGTCATGAATAAATAGGTTCTACATGTACCGCTGTGTTATACTGACAATACAGTGGCGGATAGTTCACAATGGTACCTGTGAGGATTATCTAAAGCAGTTGCCAACCTGCAGGACTACAGTAACACCCTATGGGTAAATTGTGGAAGGACACGGGTTACGTAGCACTACATAATATGGGTAGGCGGACAGACATCCGGGAATGGGGAACATACGGCGCCAGTCAAACCCACTGGCCGAATGGACACAGTCCAACATGTCCTAAACTTTACATATGCACATCGGTGTCCATTGCAGGACCCAAAATTACTCCTTAAGTGAGTGTGAGCAACATAGTGTGAACCGAAGAGGTGACAGCCGTGACTACGCACAGGTAGATATATGCACCACAAGTGTATTCAAGGGTGATGACAGCCGCCCATGAAATGCAGGGCATATCAATAGGACTCCCCAGGCTGCTGCATCCAGACACGTACGCTCATTATCCCATTTCCGCACACATGAAGGGTGTGCAAGGGTACTGTCGAGGGTTGCAGACATGGGATCGTGGGTATGCAAATATGGGTGTCGGTGTGGATTGGCAGATGATTCATCGCCCCGCCTGCAGCGGACGTGGCATGGCATATGCGCATTCGCAATACTAATACCGATCATCCACCGAAATGGAGAATGCAGCTGTGAAATGTTGACAGCCCGATACTAGTGTCCAGTAGGCAGTTCCCATGGATGGACAAACGACGCCAAGATGGCACCCATAGCTGCAAACCTGGGGAATCCCACAGCTGTTGCAAGGCATAACCCAGGGAATACAGATACGTGTACAGTACACACCCATTCAAAGAAAGACCGCTGGGCAGATACCGCATTACAACACTCCATGTGCCAGCACATCTATGGGGATCACACGCCCATACAGTGGAACAGATGGGTCACCTGTGTAAAGATACCAATGGCACAATCTCCACGCCTGCTGGGAATGACATAGGATGGTCAAACTATGGCGTTGACACCAAAGAAAGACATCCTTCGTGAATTAATAGGATTGATGTCAATACACCATGGCAAACACCCAATGAACAGGGAAGACTTGCTGGCACCCTATGGCCACAAACCATGTCACACATAGGTAGATGGAACAGTCAACATAAACATTTCGGCCCACGACAGGTCGATATGGTATCCAAAGGTACTTCATAGACATGTATGCGCTTATCACCCGCTGGCCCCGTGGAGACTTACATAACATGGAAGTATCCAGGCTTTAAATGTCCACCCTTACACTTCCATTTGTCACTTTCTATGCGAGCAATGGAGATGTAGCCACAGCATAGAAAGCAGAGACGCACTGCTAACTAAAACACACACACATGTCAACATCACAGAAAGCATACTATGAACACACGATTACATGATATTGTACTATGAAACACAAACAAACCGGCAACCTGCAGCAAGAATAGTCCCCGTAGTTCGACACAACACAAGTCTTCGTAACATTTGAACAGTTCATTAAAACATGCAACGTTTTCGTTGTTTCCACAACGTGTGCAGGAAATATGCTATGTCTAAGAATGTTCACAATCAACAATGTGAGTCTTAACATGATTTTAAATATCACACTGTTGATTGTGAACACTTTAACAATTTGCTTATTCAGTTGTATTGTCGAAAGCAACGGAAACACACACACACACACGGAAGGGACGGGAGATGAACCTACGCCTATTTACATGAACTCAGTACAGTATGAATCATTTACACAACGCGCTACCGAAGTTAACTGACGTGAGCGCTGTCAGAGGCATACATGTAGGCTGCTGACGCCACCCGCAAGACAATATTTGGAAATAGCCAAGGCATGTGTTGCGGAGCGTCTAAAAGCATAATCAGTCGCAGAGGCAGCTGGAAACACACACACACACAGAGACACACACACACGGAAGGGACGGGGGACGAACCTACGACTATCTACATGAACACACTACTGTATGAAGCATTTACAGAACGCGCTACCGAAGTTTGCTAAACAGAGCGCTGTCACAGGCATACTTGTAGGCTGCTGACGCCACCCGAAGACAATAGTTGGCAATAGCCAAGGCATGTGTTGCGGAGCCGCCTAAAAGCATAATCAGTCGCAGAGGCAGCTGGAAACACACACACACACAGAGACACACACACACGGAAGGGACGGGGACGAACCTACGACTATCTACATGATACACACTACTGTATGAAGCATTTACAGAACGCGCTACCGAGTTTGCTAAACAGAGCGCTGTCACAGGCATACTTGTAGGCTGCTGACGTCACCGGCAAGACAAAAGTTGGCAATAGCCATGGGATGTGTTGCGGAGCCGCCTAAAAGCATAATCAGTCGCAGAGGCAGCTGGAAACACACACACACACAGAGACACACACACACGGAAGGGACGGGGGACGAACCTACGACTATCTACATGAACACACTACTGTATGAAGCATTTACAGAACGTGCTACCGAGTTTGCTAAACAGAGCGCTGTCACAGGCATACTTGTAGGCTGCTGACGTCACCCGCAGGACAATAGTTGGCAATAGCCAAGGCATGTGTTGCGGAGCCGCCTAAAAGCATAATCAGTCGCAGAGGCAGCTGGAAACACACACACACACAGAGACACACACACACACACACACACACACACACACACACACACACACGGAAGGGACGGGGGACGAACCTACGCCTATCTACATGAACACACTACAGTATGAAGCATTTACAGAACGCTACCGAAGTTTACTGAGCAGAGCGCTGTCAGGAGGCATACCCCACGTGAGTGGTATCATTTGCAGAGGCAATGCGCCCGATCGGGTGTTCGACAGAGTGCGCAGTCACGCAGTCTGTTACCATCCTGTCGCCAGACACCAACACGCTAGTGCTGCAGTCGAGAATAACAAGTAACTACTGATCAGTACATCACTGCATACTGGGCATGCTCAGACACTTAGACTCGCACAGGGCAGACATGCATACACATGTTGCGACGGCATGGGTGGCGAATGTGGACCGCCGTGGTGTGTCCAGCCACACAACAGAAACCTGGCCATGCCACAGACGTGGCCGCTATGTAGGGATACAGGCATGCACCCGGGTATAACTGCAGACGGCCGCTGTGTGCACTGTGCTGTGTGTCTATCTACACAGCTGCCTACTGGGCATGCTCAGACACTTAGAGTCGGCACAGATCAGACATGCATACACATGGTGCGACGGCATGGGTGGCGGAATGCGGACCATCCTGTGTGTCCGCCCACACAACAGCAACCCAGTCATGGCACAGACGTGTTGTTGCTGCGGGAATATCTAGGTGCAATTAACCATGTGTAGGACTGGCCTACAGTTTGTTGCATGCTACAGACAACCCTCCCAAACACAGGATACCTTCACAGATGTCCTGAGGACACTGGTGAGTGGGCATGCTCTCACAACAGCACCGTATTGGGTGACATGAACCACCCATACATAGCCTGGGAACATTACCCATGGCACAACACAGTACGCCAGCAGTCCCAGGTGTTCACACACCTGGCCACTGTTAAACAGCCATGCACCATACATACTAGGGGATGTCTGACAGTTCTGCCCATCACGCATGGTGAGGATATGCCCCACACAGGATGTACAGCCCTCAATGGTGATGCAAGACCGTATAGTGGATCCACTGGTCATCCACTCACTGTAACCAACACCAGCATGGGGACCTCAGTGATGACCTCTCCACAGAAAACCACACACATCATAATGACCGTGTGGTACCCTACAAGTCCTCCATGCCAATGTTGAACAGAGGCCAGACCGCAAACGCCTAACTAATGCCTTCCCCGACCACTCCACATGCATGTCTGCAACAGGCAAACATGATGACATCAGGACCTTGTCCACCACAGGTAGGCACATGGTGTGGTGGACCGCAGCCACTGACTACCTGTACATCAACAGTTGGAGCTACTACATGGCAGGGCAATGACAGTACCAGGGAAACCATCACCCATTCATACCAAGGCCACCATACGGCCCCACATACCATCATCCAGGTCCGCCGTGGGAGTGGTACTGCAGAGGGCACATGAGACAACCACAGGGCCTTCCCTAACTGTGGTAAGGACATGGTTGGGGCACACAGACTTGCCTGGAAATGGTCCAGAATGGTACAACAGTCACTGCACCCACAGACATTGTCTGCATACCACAGGACATGTTCCATGCATACATCCCTCCCCCCAACAGGGGACATATCCATCCCACCAGAGTGTATCCTCCCAAACATGTCATATGGCCTGGAGTGGTCCCATAACTCTATGGCGCTTGACACGCCAGCAATGGGCACCGATGGTGTCCCTGGCTGTGTGCTACCCATCCTCTTTGAGGCCCTCGCCCACACATGCGCCACTGTGTCATGTTAGCCTTACTATGGGCTATGTCCCCAATGGATGCCATATGGCATCTGTGGTCCCACTATGCCAGGGTAGTGCTCCTATGGACTGTCAACAGCCACACCCTATACGCTTGACAAGTGTTGTCTGCAAAGCTGTGTGGAGGTCCATACAGGTGGTCATGGTTACAGATAGCGTGTACAGCCAATACCGAACATACCCACAACTACATAGTCAAGGGCGGATCCTGCCTCCCAACCTGCTCGCCCAGTCTGGTGTGGTCACCAAGGCCATTGTTGGGGGTACGTGGGTTTCCACACAGTACCATGACCTGGTGGGAGCACTCAGAGCACACTACACATGGGACCCATGGAAAGGCTCGCCAGCATACATGTGGGGACATATGTCACCTGATGCTTCTCAGACAGGTTGGAGGTCACACCACACAGGGTTGGTGCTCAAGGTGCCTTGTCACACTCATATCTGGACCCAGTGGAGGCCCACAGGGCTCACTCCTGTGCCCCTGCCATATGGCATCCGACCTTCCAATGTGCATGCAATCATAGGGGATTGTAGCAGACAAGGTATGCAGATGACTACGCGACCGCCAACATACCCAACACCCCATGTTACACCTAACATCCACCTAGGGCGCCATAGACATGGATGACTGGTGCCAGAGCCATGGCCTGCTACTAAATGCCAGAGAAGGTGCAGCCCTACCCAGTGTGAAGGACATGTTCGTCCCAATGTCACATGTAGGTGGTACGCCATTAAAGATGGTGGACATGTTCAGGAAATGGCTACCACACCTGTCGGCAACCTCTGTCAACACACACAATGGCAATGTGGGTGTGAAGACATTCCATTGTGGCCTCCTGGTCTGGATGGAATGGCAACCACATCAGGGTGTTCATTGTACCCCTGTACACATCACACACCAGTGCAATGACTGCGCATAATGGCACATGTGGCCTGTAGCTAACCTGACGCCTGCAGCACTCGGAAGGACCGCAAACGCTCCACAAGACGGGATGACGGTGCTAGGACATGTGTCACAAGCTGCACGCCAAGGGGACACCGCTGTGGATCTTCACAGCACAGCTGCTCGGGTGATCTGTGCCTGACATACACGGCCATGTCTGACCTGGGTGACATGGGCACATTCCACCTCCCAGGCCCCATGCAAACACGGGCACAGAAGCGACTGTCAGACACCTCAACTCAAAGATGAGTGGGACGTGCTGGGGGAACAGGGTAACGGCCAGACACCCCTTACAACACGGGGAGGAGTGCCAGGCTATGTGAAGGAAAGGCCCTGACTGCCTTTGACCAGGACTGCTAATGACGGTGGATGTGTGACGATAGTTATGCGCCAGTCAACCTCTGTGTGTCACTGCTAGACCAGGGACTGGGGACTGATGGATATGGCATCCCCATCCTGAGGGGTGTTAGATGCCACACACAGTCATGCTAGGTCCACACATGTCGTAGGGCACATATCCTGTTACGCTCATGTGCCTATGTACCTATGTAGGGTCCATGCCGGATGTGGGTAACTGTGCTATGCTGATTTTGCCAGACATGCCTGTGGGTACCCCACGACTACACGCGGGGAACTAATTACAGTGCTCCCAGTAGGCACGCAAGTACACCATCAGTATCATACGGGTTAACTGCACCGACATGGTGCTACACATGTAACCACCACACATACTGTGTACACATATCAATGAATGCTGCACCTGTCCTGCATGGTATGTCTGCTGCATGATGTCCGTGCACAACCCACATCACATACACACCTGTCACCAGCCATACACACACACCACAACATACACAGCACGCACTATGCGGACACAGGTATCACATACACCTCTCATGATCGTGTCCACCCTATGCATCATAATATGTTAGCTTAACCGCATTGATGGTGTGGCTCACAGTTATGCGGCAGAGACTTAATCATATGCACAGGGTGATATGTGCCACAGGCATGGGCTGTACCAATGGATGACATCATGTGTGTGTGTAAGGGCCAGTGCATTGAGTGGGCATGACTATGTAGATTGCATGTGGGTGTGGTGGAGCCCTACAGTTGTGTCTGCTGTGTGTGGGTGTGTGTGTACACAGTTCAGTCATCTGTGATGCCTACACGGGTATGCTTGGCAGCCCCTGACTGTACAGTGCAGGTGTTACGGCTCACTGTGTCTGCCGGGCGGCGACCCGCGCTTCGCCTGGGGTCGCACGGGCACGACCGGGTGGAGGTACAGACTGTCCACTCTCCGATGTCACATGTCCGCTGGAAACGCGCTCCACGACGGGCCGCCCAGGGCCACGCCCACGCGGCCTGCTCTGTCCTGGTGTGGATGGTGTAGTAGCAGCTGCAGTGCTACTGCTACCATCACTGTCTGTGTGGGCATGGGAGGTGGCACGCACACGCTGACCTGCAGCAGGTGGTGTTGCTGGCACACGCCCACGCCCTATGCCTCACCCCTACCTGGTGTTCCTGCAACGGACTGCGACGCCAAGGATGGCCAAGCCTCGGTCGAGGAGACCAGCCATGTCGCCTAATCTCCTATCCAGAACATCGGCAAGATGCTGTTGTGCATTCGCCAATGCCTGGATGCTGTCATTTAGGGTACGGATTGCGGACCTCTGCAGCCTCTGCCCTTCCTGGTTCTGCCGCTCGGCACGCGCTCGCGCCCGCCATTACAGTCTGGAACATGCGCCTGGTTATACCAGCTGCTGCACCCTGTACGGCAGGTGTATGTCTAGCGGTGCTCCCCACGGGCAGCACCTGCCACATGCCTGCGTGGCACTGCACCAGTCCTTACACTGGCAACATCGCGGTGTACCCACACCTTCTGCAGCCACCACACATTCCTGCTCGGGACAACAGACGCTGACTGACCGTCATCTATGGGCAACGGTGTTGGGGTATGTGTCGGCATCTGAACCGCAGCGGGATGAAAGGGACGATGTGTGATGTTCTCCAGTGGCACAGACTCTGCCTGTGACGACCCTGCCTGTGCCTCATGCACATGCTCATCACCACTAGTATCTGTGGGGACACTAGCATCAGATTGACCGCAGGAGGGGAACGCACCTACAGCACCTGTCAATACAAAGACATACCATCGGGTTACAACACACACACACACACACACACACACACACACACACACACACACACACACACACACACACACACACACACACACACACACACACACACACACACACACAGCATGCATGTGATAATGCAGGTGGCATGCAGCATTCACACAACACAGACCAGTGAATGCAGACCAGACATTCATAGTGGCAGTATGTACACTGCCCTGGTGGGGACAGTACAACAGGCAGGTGTCATTTAGTAGGCATGCAGTACACACATTCATGGTAGTTTGCATGCATCAGCGTGATACACCGCGGTGGCCCGGGCAAGTTGAGAGTACACATGGCTGCCGACACTATGTAATGTACACCGCAAACATGTGCGTATCATGTGGACATGTGAAGATGGTGTCCCACCGCATGCACCACATCACAATGGCTGTCATGGTGCAGTGTTATGTGTACAGTGTACAGATACAATGTATGTGTAACAGTGATGTCTGTGCAGGTACGAATGCTGAGAGCTGTGTGCTTAGCTGTACGGTGTGTGGCGGGCTCTGTGCCACTGCACAGTAGCAGGACACAGCTATGTGTCTGTGCGATGCGTGACCTGGACGCATTACATTGCCATGTCTGTAAGTCAGTTCAGCTGCTCAGCAGCACATATATGGTGGACATTGGAGGCACCTGTAGTAGCTGTGGAGAGGAATTTCATGTCACTGGTGTACTACATCAGATGTCCAGTGGGTCCACTACATTGATGAACCCACTATGTGTGTACAGGGTGCAATGGTGAGTACCCACTGTGGATGTGCTGTGTGGCAACATGCCTGTAGGTATCAACCATGGCCTTGTCTGTCTGACTCATTGACAATTGTGTGTGGTAGACATCGCGGCACACGGCCCTGTGGTGGCCCATGTGACATACACCCATACTAGTGTGACGGTGTCACATTCTCTACGGATATGCTGACAGTGTGTATGTCTGCTATGTTGTGCATAGGTCATATCATGGTGTGACAATGCTGCAGCCAGACATCCATCGCATGGGACATGGCATGCGCCATGTCACAACGGTGCACCCGATGCAGGGGCATGGGTCACATTGGTAACACCTGTGCTCTGGCCAGATCACAGCTCACTCTGTGGTACTGTGTCCATACTGCACTGGCATACCAATGCATACTACACATGCAGCCATTGTGTAACACCTACACCATTGTATGCATAGCTGAATGCACGTAACACACCAATTGGTTGTGTGGTGTCATACCACTCTACGGTAACGGGTGTATCTACTGTACATGGGTGGTGTGTATGTCGGTGGTGCGAGCTGTATACCGTGACCGGTCCACACACAGGTGAGCATGTCATGCCTAGACACAGGCGCAATATCAATACAGCAGAACATGCGCTTGACTACCAACACACTTACCTGCAACAGACCCTTGTCCTTGCGACACGCCAGACGCACCTGTAAAGGCATTACACAAAGGTATACACATTAGCCATTACTATCTCCACGGTCAGCACTGTGCATGACACATCATGCATGTGTGTGGTTGCATGTGCTATGCACATGTCTGCTAACACAACATAGCATACAATGGTTTGCATCTTGTGTGGCCATATACCTGGCATGTATTGCTATATCATGTGTTGTACTATGACACCCACACCCACGCCGCCTATCATACAAACATGCAACACTGACTTACCATGCGGCTCCAGGCTCATAGCTCGGGAGACACCCACCTCCACGATGGACGCAAGTGGTTCTGCGTGTTGTTCCGAGGGTGTCCCCAGACTGGCCAGGAGCTCCTCCGTAGCTGTGAGTGGGGCTGTGTTGGTGGCCCACCACCTGTCCCACGCTGTTGCCTGGCGATTGCAGCGGCACGCTGTCTTGCATGCCGGATCAGGTCTGTGCAGTGCCTGCGGATCTGTTGGTAGGTGCGTTGATTCCGCCCACGCTGTTCACCCTCCTGCACAACTCCTCCCACATCTCCTGCCGTTCTTGTGCCTGCTGTGGCACATGGCTAAACAGGGCGTTGTAGTTACTCTGGAGGTATGGTATGATGACCTCCTCCTCCTGTCGGCTAAATGGTGGAAGCCGGGAACGTGGCATTATCTGGAAGACATAATGATGGTGGCAGGTCACATTCACACTGCTGTGCTGGCATACTGTTGGAAATACATTGCTATGACATGTACGACATCTGCACAGTGATCTGTGAAGGGCATCGTGGCGTGACACAGCCGATGTTGTGGCTTCACACCATTGAGCACTGGGTGTCACATCATATCTGTGTGCCACCCCATCACACTGTGCACGCACCATGTAGATGTTAGCCTGCCATGGACATGTGTACCTGGCTGCACCTATGTCCATATCAGTTGGCATATGTCCCCATGTGACGGCTGTGCTACAGTGCACCTGTACGGGGTGTATATGTCAGTACACATCATGGCTGTGCCCATTGTGAACGTCAGCAGCAGCACTGTACACATACACATGGACACCTGCACATGCATGTGTTGTGCCATGTACTTCCACACAGCACTGTACCGGTGCTGGACAACTTGCCCCAGCTCACCTGTGTTACTGATGTGATAGACATGGAGCAATGTGTAACCATGACACATTAGCAGGAAAGGCCATGCATAGCATGTACACACACACATTGTGCAGAGCATCACACAGCACCTGTAACATGACAGGGTGCATCGCCACCACATTACTACTGTGTATGGTTGATAGTGAGAGTGCCTTTTGTCCATTGCACCATGTGGGACTGTGATAGCTCATGCAGCCTTGCTGGTCATCTCTGCATGATATGGCAGGGTATGCCACATACATGGCAATGGGTGTGACCCACCCAGGGGCTGACGGTATTGGCAGGGTGGCTGTCCATTGCTTTTGTCATAGCTGTGTGAATATGGACATTCAACATGTTTATCACCATGGTGTGGACACTGTCCTCCAGCGCGGTATGCTGTACGCTGCTTGTTGAGGGTGTGTGTGGTGCATGCAGGTATCACACATCCATGCATACACTGTAGCCCTGGCAGGTGCTATGTGCTGGGATGTTGATCGACACAGTGCTGTATGTGTACACACACCGCTATCCCATGCACATGGATAGCTGCCTGAACTGATGTGGGTAACACATATGTGTACATACATTGCCCGCTGCCACCCACATGTCTGCTGCTGCACTACACACCGCCATCCCTCCCTGTGTGAATGTGGTGTTGGCCTCAGCAGAGGTATCCATGTATGGGGACATGGATGTTCACATAGCAGGCCCACTGATGGTATCGTCGATCTGACCATACACATATGATGCACCCTCACACATACAACCCATTCATATTGTTGTTCACAATGGTGACACGGCTATATTGCTATGCCGGAGCCATTCACAGACATACATACACAGAGGCATGCACGCCCATCTGTGTCATTGCCTGGACTATTGGTGTGGTTTGGCACCTAACGGTTTGACTGCAGGTGGCGAGACCTACTGTGCACATGTCTACATGGTAGGCCTGTTCTACGGTAGGCATCTGTGATGTGCTGTGCACATCTCATATCTGCACATTTGGTTGTTGTCCATCGGTCCACAGGCCAGTGGTGGGACATACAGGGATGTTGCTGAACATATGTACATGCGACCCTGTACAGCTGTGACGCTTAGCCTCTCAGATGCTCATGTGTCGTGGACGGAACACCGCACACACACATGTGGTTGTGGGCCGCCCATACCCATCTCCACCTGTGGGTTGCTATCATCCCACACACTCCTTGTACTGTATGTTCAGGCTATGCAGCTATGTGGGGCTTGTGTGCATACAATACGATACTATGTGCCTTTGCACCCATCACAGACATTGTCACACAGGTACACCGCAGCCATACACATCGCAGATTGTTGTCAGCATGTCACATGTGGTACACACCTAACACATCTCCTGCGGGACATGGTAATCTGTATGGGCATGTCCAGTAGTGACATACCACAGCTACCCCTACATGACGGCTATGCAGGACATGTCTGTGTACATCTACTGTGACATATACACAAGCAATGCCCCCTACCTACATCACATGGTACTACCTGTGGAGTATGTGTGTCTGCATCCATGCTATGGCCATAGATGACAATTGTACATCTATATGTGCAACATACCTCAGTGGGGTTGTCATGAGCACATGTTCCATGTGTCAATGCATTGTTTGTGTCTGTTGGGCAGTCATTGTTGTGCATGGTTTACATGGCTGACATAGTGTACTGTGTCTGATTCCAGGTACTTCATTGGGCTACCAGCATTGTACATTTCTACAGCACATTCCAGCCATCATGTAGCCAGCTTAGATGACAGTTGGAGGTGTTCCGCCATGTGCACATATGTCACACGGTACAAGGGTGACTGACACACATTGTCAGGACTGGGTTCTGACTGCTGTGGATGTGTGTACCGGTGTTGACAACCATGACTGCACCAGATGGTGTCTTCTGGATGTGTGACATTCACAACAAACACCCACATTCACATAGCAGCACATCGCCCACCTACAATTGACATTCCTGCCTGAACACTGTGTACGGTATGTTTGTATGACCACTGCATATATCACTGGTGGCCACCAGCATGGCTGCCTACAACAGCAGTGTGTATCCTGTGCAAACATGGTTACACCAGTCACACCACACCTGTGCCAGCTGGCCCTGTAGTGGGTGACAGTGCAGTTCCATTCATCATGTAACAGTATACATCGCGGCACCAGTATGTTGCAGACATGTGAACGGCTGTGCTAGTCAACATATGCACACATGACACATCACCTGGTACACCGCGGTCTGCCTTGCCACCTGCTATTGTGACCACCCTGTGATGACATTGTACGCCCACATGGACGGGACATGTGATGGCTCAATGGTGAATTAACCCGCCCAGGTGTGTGTCTAGCCAGGTGTCCAGTAGCCAGTGGTCTGCATGCAGGGATAGTCTACATTGGCCTACTCTGTCACTGGGACTGTTGACTATGGTCATACTGTTGTTATGCAGGCATGTGCTGTTTGTCCAGTCTGATAGTCGTGGTTCAACCACACTACCGCGGCACACATGACGGTGGACATCTGGCTAAGGTGTGCAGCCCACATGTACATCTTCACATGCTATGCTGCCTGTGCAGCGGTGTCACATGTCTGTCTCTGGCAGGGCTGTCACAGGTAGGCACAGCATGCAGTGATGTGTGACAATGCTTACACCATTCCACTGTGCTGTACACTAGCACTGCACACACAGTACAGCACACATGTCATTTATCTACAGTGCCTGGGACCTGCCTCCATGCCCTACACGGCACACCTGCCAGTCCAGATTGTACACAGATCATACCTCCCAGGCACATACCTGGACTGCAACACACACGGGTGGGTGGTTCCCACACCACACCGTGATTTACACACATACTGTATTTTCCCATGACACATTGCATCATAGGTAGTCCATGTTCAGATACCCATGTTCGTGGCCACTACGCACATTGTGACACGCGACAGTGAAGACACTGTACACCACAGGTTACATGCCAGTCGGGTTGGCATGCTGTACATTGCACCTAGGACAGTTGCTACTGCTATGTATTGCCAGCAACACGCCTTCCCTAGTATGGACTCCCACGTACTCCACACATGCTTGGCCATGCAGTACGCATAGCTGGGTGACACATTACACGACACATACCATACCTACACTACCCTCAGCATGCACCAAACCTCCATGTGTCTGTATGCTAGGCCTACACACCTCCATCCTCTGTTTGCTGAACATCCATGCTTACCATCCCTGCTAGCCACACCCTAAACACACAACCATAGCAGCATGCATGGTACATACACACTACAGCCGGTATTACTGACATCCACTGACAGAGGTAGTTGAGGGCATGGCACCCCGTCCGATGGACAGTCTATGTGCCTATGCCAACAGTGATCACAGTGCACTTCTGCTACATTTACACACTGGTAGGGACCATGCTATTCCACACTGAGACATGGTGGTGCTGGCATTTTCACAGACGCCACAGTGGTATTCCTGTTCCATGCACACGCGCTGTATGGGCACATGTGCAGGCTGTTGCACGGTAGTTTTGTTCACCTGTGTGTTGTGTGTCACTTGACAGTCATGGTGTGTCCTGCTGGTGCATGACATATCCACAGCTAGCTACCTACACATGACTGCCAGACATTGCAGTGTGGGCCCTCACGCAGTGTGGTGGTATGTCTCTGCTGTTTGACTACATCCACATTCAATGCAGCATACCACGGTCATGCAGGCATTGACGACACAGATGTTGCTGGCATCCTGCCTGCCAATGGGGTACCTACCAACAATACACACTCTCACTCACTACAGGGTTCCAATCCTTGGCTGGACATTGTATTAACCCTGTGGACACATACATAGTACTGGCATGCACATGTTATGTCTGGGAACACAGTCCCAATGTCACCTCCAACCGCCAGAAGTTGTTGTATCCCGCCAACCTGGCTGTTACATGTCTCTGCAGCAGCACACGCCAGTGACTGCTAGCCCATTCATGTACGCTTGTGCACCCTGACCACCACACTACCACATCTATCACACTACACATGGATGGTACTGCATTGCACGTATGGGGCTGCATCTCTACACCCATGACTGGGCCATTCAGTATGGCACTGGGCCACATCTTGACATACATGCTTCACACACTCATTGACTACCTGCATGCCTTTCCTGGCACCCTTGTTGGGCTTCTGTGCGCCACAGCACACCACATCCCATGCTGGCCACCTGTCATATTATTGCATGGGTGGTTGGGGTGGTACAGAGGGTATCACATCAGACATGATCCGCTTTTTGCCCTTCAGCACCATTCCACTTTATGCTATTGACAGTGTACACATCCAGCATCACATCGTACTCTATGTATCGGCATGTTACGCCATGTGCCTTCTGTACAGTTCACACAGTGGTGCAGGCATATCATGCTAACTACAACATTTCAGGGACGCGGTGGCATTGCACGCCTCAGACATGTGGCCCCTCATGCTCAGTATTTGCATACGCACACTACCTGCTGTCACACAGTACTGTACATGCCTACATATACCACTTCTACATACCTGGCAGCATTCTAGCTCATCCTACTTCATGTTGCTGACACCCATACAGGTGTCAGTGTGGCAGATATATCATGTAGATATCATTGCATCAGTTACATCACACATAGTGCATACACATCACCTTTGCATACTGACAGTCATGCGGTGTGTATCACATGGATACTGTCCCTATACAGGCATATCACGCTGTACCTCGTTCATCTACACACACATGGCCCACATCCTGCTGTGGTTGCCATATTACACCATGGCGTGCGTACACATGTGCAGGACTACACATTTCTGGACCGTATGTCTAGCTGATACCTTGGGTGCCCTTGTACCTGTGCCATACACACATGTACACGCAGGCCGTGTTACAATAACACATGTGTGGTGTACCTTACACAATGGATACAACCCTACATGTCTCAGTATAGTCATGCTGTGCTCTCTACCCAGCTCAGACAGTTTACATATGCAAATGACAGTCATGTAACACATCTGTGCTCACCTGCATGCCACTAACACAGGGGTGTAATGTACTCTGCCATGGGCCATGTTCTCCACAGTACTGATGCATGTAGTACTCCTACATGGCACTTGCAGTGGGCAGGGGAGGAGCAGTCCTGCATGTGTGCACACATGCCACATTGCTCAGCCCGGCGCCTGTGTGACATCCACAGACTGGACACACACCATGCTGTGGGACATAGGTCCTGTGCACATCCCACAGGGGCACACTGTGTCACTAGTCATGTGATAGCTGCCTTGCTGGTAGGGTGACACAGACCCATGGTACCACCACAGCGGACGCACTGTATAGACATGACAGTTGACATCCAGTTCTGCCGCTCAGTGGACACTACCATGGGGGTGTCAGTACTGTGTACATTGCACATGTGTTTACACACGGCCCTGCTGGACATCATTGTGGCACACATTGCACCTGCTATGGAACGCTTTGGACATGGTCACTTGCTGTTACCTCCATTTCGGTACCTATTCTGCTACTACATTGTCCCATATGTGCAGGCCATACATATCTTGTGTATGTATATAACATTAGGCCATCGCCCATCATGCATGCTATGCCTGTGATACTGTCTATGATTTGTGAACATATCCATCATGCCAGCTTTGCATTACACATAATTGACATAGTCGCCTTACTGCGTGGATAGGTGCACGCCAGGCGACATTCCGTGATGACATCGACGGTATATGCCCATGCACATGTGTGCTGTGACACTATACATAAATGTCCTATCCCCTGCTGTGGCACTTCATTGTTGGATATCCACTGCCAGCATCGGCGGGTGGTGGCATTGTTCTGTGTTTGCAACCCCTATGGCAGACCTGGGGTAGGGTTACCACCTGTGCCACTTTGCAAGGGACAGTCCCTCCTTGGGCAGTTGTGTCCTGACAAAATGTATCACAAATGGCAAATGTCCTGAGATTGTGGGACATCACTATATCCCATTCTTATGTAAGAGTTGCATAACATACTTATTTATGTATGTACATTCCTAACTGTTACAAGACACACAATAAGCAACTGAACTGCTACAAGACTACACTTTTCTTTATGCAAAAGAGTAGAGTTCTAACCTTTGTACTGACCATGGGTATGTGTCCACCTGTAACATCTGAAGTGTGTCCCGACGATTTCCCACTTTGGCCTTTTGAAAGGGTGGCAAGCCGGACCTGGGGTTATCCCGGGTGTTTACATGTTGTCCCACTGCTGTGCACACGCTTGTCCACAGTCGCTGGTATGCTGCGCGCTTTAGCATTACATATCCAACCTTCGCCTCTCTGCCTGATGGACAGGTATCTTTACCTACACACACCGCTCACATACTGTACAGATTCGCCATAATGATCGTATGCTACACACCAGTACATGTCGTGGGTTCGACATACCTTTCCGCCTTTTGTTCTGAGTTCGCCTCTATTCCCTTGTTTCTCTTGTTTCTCTTCTCTATTTGTATTAGTTCGGTATGTACATACGGTTTGAATATCCAGGGTGTCTTCCTTATATTCGCCGTCGCCTGAGGCATGTGGGTTAATCAGGCCAATAGCTGTTCCTCGGTGTGTACTTATGCGCATATCAGCGGTGATCCCCTTCCTTTCGCTCGCTACGCCGGCACTAGGCCATGGTTCTTTCCTCGTGGCCGTTGGTTATTTGCAATACCTTCGTGAGGATGTTATGTATTGTATCATGTTTGTGTGACTGCATCCGCTATGTGTGGTGTCGGGTACATTTCGCTGTGGTGTTAGCCGTGGATTGTGTGTGTTGGGTATGGTATTGTGTTCGACATGTGGGTCCCCGTGTCCTGGCGGCGCCTGTCGATGGCGTTGTGCATTCAGATGTGTTACATGGCTGTTATTTTCCTGTACATAGCTTAATGCATGGATGCATCAGCCGCTGCTAGTGTTTCCCAGGAGCTTGTTGTGGGTATGCCGCTGTCATTCACTGCCTGTATGTGTTTGCTACGGTTTTAGCTGTTATCCCTTTGATATGTGCAATGGGGTATATCTGCGGATGTGGGTGACGGGTACGGGTGTGAGTCTTGCATTTATACATACCAGATATGCTTGTGTGTGTGCTCCATCCCTGCTTGGGGAGCTGCGGTTACCTGTCTGTTGTTCCGGGAATGTTTGTTTTGTTGATGTCGCCTGCTGTCGGTATCGCCTGCATGTGTGCTTCCTGCACGTATTCCTCCTTCACATCGGTTATATATCTGCGGATGTTCGTCCGCGCCTACTATCCATTGGCATTTTGTCGCTGATAGTTACGGTGATTGTGGTCCTATACTTGGGGCGGACTGTATGCTACCGTAGCCTCCTATTCGTGGTGCCGCTTTGCTTACGCCACGGTCGTGGAACACACCGCGTATTTACCGGACCGTAAGTGTTCACGATCGGTGCCGGATAGCACATTCAGATTTTCGCCGACATGCCTGATGCTGTGTAACGCTGTCGACGGACCGCGGTGGAGTCTACGTTATGGCCGCCATACCTACGGTCATGGTTTGTACATGCGCCCTTTGCATCTCCTGTTTGCTATGGCCCTGTGGTACACTTTGGGACATTTGGCGCTTTGCATCATTTTACGCCGCCACGCATAGCCACTGAGGAGATGTCAGTACTACTTTGTGGGTACTGCTGTACATACGCCTATGGTTCCTGTACTGTATGCCTACGCCTGTTATTACACCGCCTGTGACATGTCATCTACATACACAGTTTACACTGGCACACACATTACACACACACAGCGGAACACACGACAACCTCACCTCACACATACACATATTGCCGCCATGGCTGTCAACCTTCTATTTCCAGAGTGGGGAACACACACAGTAGTAATGTGAAACAAATGGGCATAATGTGGAACACATAGTAATGGCATAGTGACAACTTCAGCTAAGTAGGTCATAGGTTGATTATAATATGCTGATTTACTTACAGTGAAGAACCTTTACTGACTTACTATGAGTACATTCTATTTACCAGGATGTCATTTATATACATTCCTAACAATGGATGTTTGAGAGACATTTTCAATGTGGAACTTGGAGGAACTGCGAGGAACATGAACTGTTTTACACCCCAAATGAGGTACGCCTCATAATGTCGTGACACTTCACTGGTATGCTTTCCGCCGCGACCGACGGTTGAACACAATACCTACGCTATCGCCGGTGGCGGCGTAGTATCTCCAAGACTCATATCCTATGGATATGACACGCACATATGTAGGGTTGCCACCTTTCAAATGGCCAAAGTGGGACATTTTAGTAGAAACGCCTGATTGTGCATGCCACCACATGCCCACGGCCAGTACAAAGGACAGCGATTCACTTTTTGACGGAATACAGAGCTGTAGCATTACAGTTGCTTATTCTGTTTATTATCATATTTAGATGTTTCTTCTACAAAATAACTGTTTTCTGCAACTAATAAAGTAATTATGGGAAATGGTTTTGTCCTACAATCTCAGGACATTTGCCATTTTGTCAATGTTTTTGCAGGACACAACTGCCCAAGGGTGGACTGTCCTCACAACGGGGACAGGTGGTGACCCTACACATATCCCGCTACTGTACCGTGGACTGGTGACCATCCCGACACGCTGGATATGTATTGATGCAGGTTAACATTTCCATGGTTGGCGCTATTTGCCCTGCCCACCCTCCAGGATGATCGGGTTGTCGGTCACTATGTTTAATATGTGGTGATTTCGCCTTACTTATCTGTGAACTTGCATCCCTGGGTTCCATATTACCCTGTTGTACTTTCTATCTGTGTATGCGCATATATTTCTACATGTGTACTGATATGTATTTCCAGATTCTGTGTATGCACATGCGCATGTGTGGTCGACTTGGCGGCGATAGTGGCAGCATATGGCTACGCCGGTGCTGTTGAACCGGCGCGGCGTTGAGGTGTTGGCGCTCCATGCTCTGCTGGCTATTGGGTGTGCAGTGTTTGGCCGGTGCCTTTGTTGGTGTCAAACATACGCCCTCTCATACGGTAAACATTACGTGCGGATAGGTTTGTGCGGCGTCCAGTTTTCTGTGTGTGCAGGTCAGGAGGTGTCAGTCCATGGGGCCTACACTGTCAAAGTATGTGCTATGCTCCTCTTTGCCAGGGCGTAGGCATATTGGGTACGCCTGTCTACCTACTGGGGCTGGCGCAGTGTGTCCGTGGCGCCGCACGCCCTGTGCCTGTGCTTGCCCTGGCAGTTGTGGCGGGCTTGGTGGCCCTCCGCATTATGTCCCTGCAGCAGCTGTTTCCGCAGAATCATATTGTGTAGCATACAACATACTATGAATATGTGGGCACTTGTGCCTGGAGAGTACTGCAAGGCTCCACCGGATGTATCCAAGCACCGAACCGTGATTTCAACATCCCAACACACGCCTATGATTATTCTCGCTTGTGCGTGTGCCTCATTATGGCGTTCTTGCATGTGTGTGTGTGCATTTCTGATGGGTGTCATCAACCACGGCTCCAGTGCGTAGCCAGCATCCCCCACAAGGTGACCTTGTGTGATGTCCCCACTGGCTAATACCTGATACAGCTGTGAGGCATGCCAGATATGGGAGTCGTGGTAGCTTCCAGGGCTGCCAGCACACACATCCATGATAATGCCCCGCGCATTGCACACCCACCTGGCAATTGATGGAGGGGTATCCCTTGCGGTTTATGTAGCGCCTACCCTGCTCCCCAGGTGGTGACTTGATTTCTATGTGCGCATAGTCTATCGCACTCCAGGACCTCCGGTATTGTGCCACACGGTGGAAGCGGCGATATTGCTAGCCAACTCCTCCTGAGATGTGGGGAACTTTATGTGCTCATGGGCATGTGGAACATGGCATCCAGGAACTGGTGTAGTACCCTGGATGCTGATGCCTGTGAGATGCCCATTATGTCCCCGTGGGCCTTTGAAAGGTACCTGTAGCCAGTATTCGCAAGCTCACACATACCTTTGTGTCCACTGGGATGGGCTCCTCTGTTGTCTCTTGTTCTCAGGCGCCGCCGCACAGCTCCACTATTTGCTGTAACGGTCCCTGTCCACCCTGTAGCGCTACTATCTCCAGGTCTCGCAGCCCCTGGTAGGTCACCCTTGGTCTGAACACTCTCCTTCTCCTGTGAGGCCTACGGTAGTTGTCGGCACCACCCTCCGCAACTCCGCCTGTCTCTGCCACATACCTATGCATCACGCCACGGCGGCACCCAGCATATACATGTTAAAAGTTCCCCGCCTGTTTACACCCTACGGTGCGGCGCTTTGGGAAATCGCTGTGTGTTGTGCGATTCACATTTATTACTGTTGTGCTGTATACCCGTGAAGTCATTGGGTGTGTCAGCGGCCGTATCCATGGATTATTTCCGTGGTTTTACGCTTGCAGCTGCAACGGTACTGCCTGTAGTGTTACATTACAGTTGCCTGCATTGCCTTCGCCTGGCATCTTACATTACTGCATCCTGCAGGCACATGGCATATGATGCATTTTATCTGCAGCCGCAGTTATGCTACCTCTGTACTTGGCTGTGCTATTTCGGTTCTTTGCTCTTTGCATTTCTACTACATCCCCTACTATCTTTGCACTCATATGCCTCCCTTTCCCGTTCTGCAGGAGTCTGCATGCAGACTTATCAGCTGCCGGGCGCTTGCCCTTCCTGCATTGATTGGTGTTAATTGCTCGCTACGGATCCATTTACACTGCTTCCGCGATTTCCTCGTGATTCTCCGCATTACCTTCCTATATCCCTGGTTGTTGCCGGTGAGGCCGCCACATGACTGGTTTAGGGAACGAGTCATCCTCGCACATGCATTTGTACGCCAAGATTCTGTACTCTCAGCGATCTATTTCCTAACACGCCAGTCCTGATGCTGTGATGTGCATTGTACAGCCCAGATTTGCTGTCCTCCAATATCCTTCCTCCTACAGTGGCACACCCTCTGTGGTTGACATGTATCTCGTAGGCCACCGGTGTAGTACCGCCACGCCGCTTGCTCCATCCTTACGCTGGCCGCTTTTGCGATTCACTATTATCTGCCTCATTTGCATGGAATTGACTACTAATACCTGGTTACGGCGCCGACACCGCCACCACTCCTTGACAACCATTGCGCTTGGGGTTGCAGCTTTACATACATACTATGGTGTGTGGTGGCTGTGCAGCTGATTTGTGTTCTACTGCTCTTTTCGACATTGTCATATTATTTCATTGCTTTACAACTTCTGTGCACATATCCCGGGGTCTGCTGTTCTTTCTACGCACGCCATTTATGTCATTTTTACATTTTGTGCATATTTTCTTTGGACATTCTCGGTGCCTTTCCACATTGGCATATTGCACCTATATGATACCTGACTTTGACAGCCTTCCGCTACTCCTCCGGTATGTTTGGGTAAATGTAAACCGCTTTTTTGGTTTACATTGCCGCGTTCTTTACGCTTACGCTTCGCGCCACTTCGCGGATCGCTATTTGCCCTCATTTGCATGGTGCAATACCGCGACACAGTGTGTTTTGCATACCTACGCCGGGCGGGACGGTCCGCGACGCCGGTAGTGCACGTGGAATTCATTCATACCTGAATCGCTAAGCAGCCATATTTGGCGTTATAACGCCGACGCTATGCTGGCGCCTGGCGCAAGGTTCATGAATCCCGGGGAGAGTTAAATTTTTATGCAGATTGTAAAACGCGGACTATAGTTTATTTTATTGTTTATCAAGCATACTATGCCTTCTATATTGGAAAGACTAATCGCAGTTTGAAAGAAAGAATTCTTGAGTACTACAAAGACATTAAGAATGGTAAGGAGACCAATGTGTTAGCGCAACATAATGCTAAGGAAGGATCTGAACATGTTTTTAAATTTTTAGTATTAGAAATAATAGAACAGGGATTAAGAGGGGGAGACAAAATTAATGTAACAGAAACAGCAGAGCAGAAATGGATTTTATTTTCTTAATGCCGACAAACCACCTGGTCTTAATGGTATGTTGTCTCTTAAACCATTTTTGAAAGCACGTCCTTTGAAACTCTGAAATGCTATATTAATTTTATGTATGAATGAATATATTCTTGTTAAGTTAACATAATGGAGTATGTGCATATATATTTATATCTATTTATGAATACGTAGTGGTTTTTAGACATATTTTATGTTACATTATTCACTCCTAAATGTTTTATATGTATATATTTTTTATGTATTCTGTTAGCGAATTTCATTGGCTTTAAGAGAATGATTTGATTGGATGATAACTGATTTAAATAGACTGCGTTTTAGAATGCATTTAGTCTGAAGAAGCGATCTGAGCTTCATGAAAGTGCTTACTCATTTTTGTTTTTGTTATTAAAGAGAGTTCCTTTTAGCCATGTTGGTTCGATTCGTTTATTCTTTTTATGTTTGTTACGAGTTTTTAGAGCCATACCTTTATCTCAGGTCCTGGATTTATTCTTTCATTTAGTTACTGATCAATCAAACCTGTCATGTAATTTCTGATACATCATGAATAACGTAATACAATGCCATGTCTCACTTTTATATTATCTGTTCTATTTTTCCTACTGGCTCACATTACAACCTCCTATCATAGACTCGATTACTTAAACTAACCTTCCTTCACTTCAATATCCATTCTCAAAATATAACAAGCTCCAGCTATGCTGTTGCTCACTCCCTACATATCACATGTACAGACTAATTCAAAGCCAAAATTTTAAGACATAACTTCTCTTCCCAAAAAATTTACATCAAAGCTTAAAACCACATGAATGTAGCTATTCCTCTACAACTCTGTTCTTTTGACATTAAAGCTAAGTGTCAGTTGACAACCACCCAAATTCCAGCCCACCACAAATTACTAAAACACCACTCTCCTAATCCATTCCAACCTATCACAGCCTAAATAACAACATAGGACTAAATATTTTAGAAGCATCTACACCAAACTCCCAGAGGTTCATGCTTGGCTAATCAGTTACTCTCATCATACATTTGTAACTGACACTTGGTTAAAAAATAAATAAAAGATAAAAATATTATACACTGGTTTCAGTATATTAACTCATTCACTCCAATGGAGCTCAGAAAGTTTGCACTGTAACTTCCAAAGTGTGGAGCCAAAGCTTTTTGACAGAATCAAATTATGTCCTCACATTTCAAATAACTATACATATCTCTGGAATCATAGGGATTATGAAAGAAGTATAAATGGCAAAGTTTTCAGCAGAAGCTATTTTTATAGTGGTATTATTTTTATAGTGGTATTATTCTTTAGGTTCTACGTCTTAAACTGAAATTTATAAGTCACAGTAAACACGGTATCTCTTACATGTGTAATATTTTGTAAACCTCGTACAAAATCTCAGCAACCACTCAAGTTACACACAATCTGTTAGCAACATTTTATTCATCTAGCTGAGAGCTTTTATATGAGAAGAATAAGCAGTTCTGTCTGTGTTACTTGGTTGTTGAGATATTTAGAAAAAATATGAAAATTATATATATACAAATTTATATAATAAAAACAAGTTAATCCCCCGGATTCACTAATCCTCCACGTAAGACTAAATAAGTCTTACACGGAAACTGCAGTTGAACGGTATGATGTCAGCGTGCCATGCATATTCATGAGGGAATTCTGACTCATCCCCAAGTGTAACACGGACTGTGCAGGAAGGCAGGAGGTGTGTCCAACTGCCAAGTAGTGCAAAGGTCCACGCCCCTGCAAGAGTCAGATTTGTGAAACGTCAACACACATGAGCGAGTCCGCTCAAATGTCAACAAACCCAACACTACACATTTCCACATACTAAACCCCTTTCAAATTGTAAAATGTAAAATTTGTATTTATTTTTTTTTAAATTCCCAATATAGCTGCCTGTATTTGTACTTGTTTGCGTGGGTGTGCCCATTGCTTAGCCACAGTTAGCAATTTTGACATTGAAGAGCATATAAGAACTATTTATGCAAATTAATCCAAATAGCAATAGCGTAGTGGTAGAGACATCACCCAAAGAGGAGGCAGTCATGGTTCGAGTCCCACCACACCCCTTTCTATTTCATGTTTTAAAGTAGTATATGAAATAATTCCTGACATATAAAAATAAAATTTTACTAAAATGCATTGAAATGGCCTATGTATCAGTGAACAAAAAGTATATTATTTACATATAAGAAGGATCCTGACATCTAATTGCTCATAGCTAAACAGCGTTTTACCCAGCGCAATAAAGTTGCCCATAGCTAGGCAGCGCTGTACCAAGCGCAATATAGTTGCCCATAGCTAGGCAGCACTTTATCAAGTGCAAAATAGTTGCTCATAGCTAAGCAGCACTTTACCTAGCGCAATAGGTTTGCGCAGAGCTGCGCACCGCGCTAACCAGCACACTGCAGGGCTACGTGGATTAACTTGGAGCAATGTGGAGCAAAGTCGGCTAAACACAGCCACACCCCCTAGCCTGTCTGGACAGTTGTAAAATAAAAAACAATGACAAGGTTCGAACCTGGGACACTATGCACCATAGTCAAAGCACTGAACCATTAAACCATAACAGCTTAGGATAAATATGCACTGTTAACATACATATACTAATAAATGGAAGATTAACCATTGCTAAGCAGGTCTGCAGTCAGCCGAGAAATTTCAAAAATGGCCAATTACCAAAAAGTGCAGGAAATTCGGCATATTTAAGCTCCATAGATGGGAATACTTGCCATAACTGATTGTAGCTGCCATCTGTAGTCAGAATGTCTGGTACTGGAGAGGGTATTTGCTTTAGAGCACAACGCTGGGGCATCGAGGAGTTGGAATACATGGTTTGGCTCCTTGTCCACCATCATGAGTCAAGACTCCTGCAGGGTCAGTTCCAAGGGACGGAGTACAAAGCAGAGGCTTGGAACCGGTTAGCTCATGATCTCACCAGTGCCACAGGCATCCCTCGGACTGGTGAGCAGGTCCATCACCACCATGCAGACCTAAAGAGACGGAAGCAGGACCTACTGAACCAATGGATACAGGAGGCCCATGACATGCGAGATGCCCCACCACTGAGTAGGTAGCCATGGAATGAAGTATGTTGGACATGCTAATTTAGTCTATATAATGGATAGGAATGTCTCAATATCCCTTCATTTACTCCACAGCTGTAGGTGACAGTTCTGCGAATCAGCAAGCCTATGCAGATAGGCTGCTAAGGTTGCGCCACCAGGCAGGTTAGTAATTCTTCTGCATGTATTGTTATTTAAAATAGGTGAGAGAGCCTTGAAAAAAGTGTTGTGGCTCCATAATAAAGGCATAAAATGCCCTGAATAATGTCTCTGCATGTACTGTTATATAAAATAAGTCAGAGAGCCAGAAAAAGAGTGTAGTAACCCATTAATAAAGGTAAAGGAAGTCCAGAATAAATATTTCTGCATGTACTGTTATATAACATAAGTGAGTGAGCCTGAAAAAGAGTGTTGTAACTTATTAATAAAGGTATAATATGTCTTGAATACGTCTGCTGTATGCACTGTAATATCAAATAAATGAAAGAGCCTGAAGAAAAGTGTGTAATGTAATTAATAAAGGTATAATACTTGGAGTGTGTGTGTGTGTCACTTACTTCGCAATGTAGTTGTACCCTTGCATTATATAAATAGTACTGTTGTATTAAGTGCTGTCAACCCACAGTTGGGCAGTGCCATATAAAGTGGATAAAGGCAGTGACAGTAGTTGTGAAGCATATATTCAGTCCTCAACAGTTGTTTATTGGCTGGCATGCATAGGTCAATCTGGCACATGAGTAGCTTGTTTATGTGTTCCCCAGAAATGTGAGTGTGATACCTGAAATGTAGGGTTCTGTAGAAATATAACTGAAAATGTCATGTGAACACATCCAGATATGCAGATATATAAACATAAATCAAATATATAGGTATGTAGCAGTAACATCCGCATCTTGGACAGTTAGTATGTCAGATATAGGTCAGGTATATAATGAACCAGCCAAAACCATTACACAACCTAATGCACATTGCCTAGTGTAATAATACATGTAGGGGATATACACCTACAGTCAATAGGAAGGTAGTGTACACTAAAGGTACATATAAGATGTTAATAGAGGTCTCTTTTTACACCCTGCTTTATGTGCATAAACAATGCAATTCCACATCTCAATGGGTATGTCTATTCTCACATTTGTTGGGACATATGTCCTATTGTCCTATAAATATCTGCATGTACGTTGATGCATGTGCCCTGTTCAAACACCACAATCTTGGTGGCCTGTTGCCACCAACCATCCCTGCATGCTGTTGGAATGTCCACTGTTGTTCAATACTTGCATGTGTTATGCTTGCTGTTCAACTGTTGGAACCAAGGTGTGTTGGGTTAATGGGTATATTATTGCATGCTGTTACAACTAATTTGGAATGCTGTTGTCATTGTTGTAATTAAACACACCTAAACACAGAACGTATGGGAAGGCCGGTCCCAGCGGACCCACCTGTCCCTCCTCAGCTGGCAATTGCACCTGGCACCAGCAGGTCCAGTGCCCAGCCCGGGCTCCCCTCCTCCTGTGGTCCTGTGCCACCTTCAGGTGAAAGTGCTGCAGGGGATAGGGTTCACCCCCCCATGCAAGTGTGGGTGGACAAGGGCCTCCTGTCACCCTATGAAGGGTCCGGACTGTGGTGCGTAGGGAGATCCAGCGTTCAGTCGCTGATCTCCTATGTCAGCTCAAGGCGAGAGTGGCATGACTCACAGGTGAGCCTGCCCCTCCTATGCTGCCCCCAGCACAGCCACCCTCGGGGCTGTGAAGGTGCAGTGGTGAATGCCCATGGGTGGGGATCTCAGTTCCACTGTTACCATCTGTGGGCTCATGGGCTTGTGATTTCCAAACATCCGTCCCCGTCAATTGTGTACACCCACCCCATGTGTCATATTCTGCCCCTGTATGTTTCTTGTTTGTTTTGTCTGTTTACCTCCACAACCTACCTCCCCATATGTACCTACTTCCTATACCTCACATTCCACTCTCACCTGAAAAAAAATTAATAAAAAAGGGCAATCTGTTTCCACAAAAAAATTACGCCCCATACATAGCTGCCCATTTTGCACACATGTCCGCTGGACATGTAAACTGATAATTATAATTGGTAGTACAACATACTTTGTTGTCCTCATCCCTCTCTCAGGGGTGGAAGGTTTCAAATTTCACTCCAAATTTATTGCATATGCACATCAGTTGCTGGTAAAGAAACGGGCAGCTATAGACCTTCCCTACACCCATCATGTACATCCTGAGCTGGTTTCCCTACTGTCTTTCCCTTTTTGTGCCCCCTGTTTCACCACTTTCCTATCTCCCCATTTTCTTTTCTTTCAAAGAAATGAGCGTGGGGGTTAGCGGGAGTAAGCACTTTTAAGCAGTAGTTAGCGGGTTTGCACCAGTGTGCACATGTGTGCGCTTAGCGTAGTATTGCTAAGCGTCATGCAAACCCACGCAAACCCGCTTACAACTGCTTAAAAATGCCTTATTCACTCTGCATGGCAGGGCCCCTGTTCTGCTCAGCAGGAAAATAAAACACCTCTGTCAGTCTCAGAATCCCAGACCTTGGACACACTAGACTGCATGAAGCATCACTAAGCCACAGCAGATATGCAATAACTTGGTGCTGAAATAAATATATAATGCATTACAATGAGGGAATGTAAAGGGAAAATAGGAATGCCATAACACAAATCTTGTTCTGTGGGTCTTTACCAGCAGTTGTTGTGGAATTGTATGACATGATTGTGAAAAGAGAACCAGACATTCTAGCAGGGAATAATGTTATAGTAGCACCTTACAAACCCCACACAGTATCAGAGCAGGATAAATACTGGCATATTTGAATAGGGCAGAGGCCAGACTTCAAAACTGTGGCTGCTTTACAGGGATGTCCCAAATTCGTAAACAAATGTTAGCTGTGCCCCTCTGAATTCCTCTGAATTGTACTAACATTAGGCAGAAAAGTGGGGAATCACACTTAATGAATAATGTCAATAAGTGAGAGTAGACACTGCTTGCACGTCAGAAAAGGTGTAGTAATACATATGTTCTGATTCCCTCGAAGTCTCAACTGAAATATGTCTGTAATATATTACAGGTGTATCTCACTTATATGTACCTTTCCCTGAGGCTGTTCAAATATATACCTGAGAGTATCTGAGGCCTGGCAGAGGCAGAAATACACAGGCATATCAGCTTTACTGCTGTTACACACTCTGCAAATAGCTTTGGAAGGAGTTCCACAAGCATGCCCTTATGTAGGAGTACAACACAGAAATATCAAAGGATGCAGCCATGTACTGCTAGCAACCAACTGTGACAATGCCATTGTTCCAGTGCTGAAAAGACTGGTGTGGTGCACAGACAAAGAATAATAGGCTAACCTCTGGCTACCATCTGGATATGTCCACAGGTGGAAGCTACGCAGACAGATTACTTGCCTTGATAGACTAACAGGTACACAGCAACCCTGTATGTTCAGCAAGATAAACATCACACGATAATAAATAATGCTCTCTGCAGTTCTGCACCCCTACCCAAAAGTACTATATACCTGTGTATTCAGACACAACCAAGGGTGTAGGTAGGCATACTCAGTACTGAAATATGTCCATTTGTCTTGAGCAGCCTGTGCTAATGTCAACACAAACAAACCACAAACTGTTCAGAAGTGAGTAACTTAATAATTACAGTATAGCAGTTCACAAATGGTGCATGTGCCAGAGGAATACATTGCAATAACTATTTTTGTATGGCAGTTAATTGTCTAATTCGAAAAGAAAGTACATACTCCCATGTATCCTGTGTTAACATTTGGAGGGGTGAGTAAAATTCTACACTGAGAAGTGTGTACTGGAAGCAGCAACATTCAGGTTTGAGTACACCATGCATATCACTGGCTACAACCCTAGCTTCAGATATGAGACATACACCAACCTTCTGACTGAGACAACGGTGTCCAGAGCAAACAAGCATGGGCCCCACCTTGGAAAGCTGAAAGGGCTACGCCTACCTAACCTAGCATTTTATAGCAGTGGACTGCAATCACAGTGAGTACTACAATTATCACACAGCAGGCTGCATGCCATTACTAAATGGTGGGCACCATTTGGTGCAGAGGCCATCACATGCACATTTGCAGATACCTAGAAAAGCAGGCTGTACCTGCTGTCCACACATGCAATAATATCATTGCAGGAACAGAGAGAGAGAGAGCGAGACAGAGACAGAGACACAGACAAAAGAGACAGAAACAGACAGAGAAAACCCAAAAAAAAAAAAAAAAAAAAAAAACAATAACAACTGACGGAGCAGAGAAATACAAAGGTAAGGTATGCAACACATATGTATTTGCTGGCATGTAGTACATGTTTTTGAAGAGTACTCTACATACTGTGACTCATCCATATGTGGCAGCAGTACGTATCTATATGTATCTGCACATGTGCATAGGGCAAGTGACATACTGCAACTGTTAGTGAAGGGTGGACATATATATGTTGCTGAAGGTTGTTATGTGCATACATCTATGTAGGTTGTAGTGTGTGGCATAGAAAACAGCATGCAGTGCTGGTATATGTCATGTGGTGGTAAAACGCTGTGGGACTGATTTGTCAGATCTGCTGTGTTACAGCCAGTGAGGCCTGCTAAAGCTACATGGGCTGAGGACACCAAAATGCATTCTGCACAACACTGTGCAATATTATTACATAACTATATATCTCACAACTGTCTCATAATTGATATCCCCACCATGAAAAGTGGACTGTATATGTGCCTATATGTACATCTATATGTACAGAAATGGATGTTTAGATGTATGTGTATGCATACATATATATATATATATATATATATATATATATATATATATATATGATATATATATATATATATATATATATATATATATATATATATATATATATACACATATATATATATATATATATATATATATATATAGAGAGAGAGAGAGAGGTCATATGTACTGCAACAGGTGCCTGCTGACCAAGGCATGGACTGAAGACCAGTGCCGATACTGCAGTGCCATCCCTCCTTTCCAAAACACTGTACCCATTAACTACCACATAGGTGGTAGTCTACCTAACACTGAAGGTGTGATAAGGGAATATGGGGCACAGGTGGACAGTAGCCTCCCCTTTGATAATCACAGTGCCACACTAGTCTTGTAATCTGTCTACATGGTACGTATCATCACAAAAGGTGTGTCATCTAGGGAAATGTAGGTCAGTGTCCCCCTCTACTCATCACAATGCCCCATGTGATATGTACCTCACATGACAACTACAGCAAGTGGAAAGGCCACAGACATACCTCACAAAGAGTAATACTGGCCTCAAACAGATGACCTATGCAGACTGACTCACAAAACCACAGCTAGACTGTGTTGCACACCGCCCACTCAGAGGTGACTTCTGCCAGACATAGAGAGGTATGTCACACCCTGTGACGGATCCACACAGTCTACCAGTTTTTGCTATGCCTCGAGCCACATATCACTGTGTATGTTTAATTATTGCTAGATTGATTATTGCTAGTGCTTGATATGCCACTACCACACTATATGCTGCTAATACTGAAACAATACAATATGCTTAAGAGCAGGCCTTGCTCACTGATTACTGGTATCATTGAACTTTTGTTAACCCATAAGTTGTTTATCAGCTTAAAAGATGTTTACCAGAATGTGGGGATTTCAAAGAGGAACTATATCACAAAATTGTGAGCTAACTGTTCCCTGAAAAAGGGAAGTAGGGCACAAGACCAGACATTACTAGACTTGTTTACAACTTAGGAAATGATCTGTAATTTTCTAAAATATTCCATCAGCTCATGATGAGCCTGTAATGTCAGATCTTTCTACAATATTCTGCCAACTCAAAAAAGACTATAAAAGCTCAAAGGCTAAGATGAAAATCATCATCAGCATCCGGATTTGATCACAGCACCAGCCTGAACTGAGCTTAGAGACATTTCGCCAGTGTCGGCCTTGCCTTGACTGAACAGATAGCTGCACTGGATAGGATTTGAAGTTTCCCTATCAGTGGCAAAGATGATTTTGTTTATGCATATGCTTGTAAGTACATGATTTATTAGTTTTTGTTTATTTAGTTTTAGCCTTACTGTACTTTAAGAAAAGTTTTGCTTCATAAATAAATAAGTTAAGTTTGAGCCTTGGTGTTTTGTGTCATTTCTATTCCTGTATTAACCTCAGATTTTGAAGTAACGGACAGATACACTTGGCGTAGTCGGCAGGATCTGGGGTTTGCAGTAGAGATGTCACAACAACAACCAATGTTTTTTCCTTTAAAACACCTAGGTATAGGTAAGAAGGATGTTGCATTAAGCACTCCAAATAAGTTGGGTGTTGATGCTACTTTGACAGCATTATTTGGGAAGTGGGATCCTCTTGCTAAGGTATTGAGTCAAGTTTCTCCTCCTCCTTCTCCAAAACCCTTGCAGGAAAGACCTAAGGCAGATCCTGATAGCCTAGCTAGAGCTTTAGAAGGGTTAAAATTGGATGATAAGGGAAAAAAGGTGAAGGAGGGGGTAGGGGCAGCCGGATGGCTGTTCTTTGAAGCAATTCAGGAATTAGACAGAGATGTAGACTCACTAAAAGAAAAGGTTTCAGAATTAGAAGAGCGATGTAAAGAACTCACACACACACATAGATTAGATAGAGATGCCTTGGAGAAGGCAAACATGGCACTTGTTAAAGTAGGGAGGAAGCTGAGCACTGGAAATCTAATTCAGTGACTTTAGCTACTCGGATAATACAACAGCGTGACAACGAAATGGGAGAAAACAACGCCATCCACCCTCAAGGCCTCGGGTTCGTGCTTTGCTGTGTAAGGCAGAGTTTGATCCTGAGAAGTGGGAAGGTGATTTCCCCTCAACAGATGAGGGTGATAGTGATTTTGAAATAGTAAATCCTCCGTCAGTGGTGGCGCCCAGTTATTGAGAAAAGGGCAGTGGACTGGAGGGCAGCACCACAACAATGGGTGGAGGCGGAGTTATACGCAAGCTGAATTATTGAATATAATCCAAATCTATAAGCAAAGGCCAGGGAAACTGTTTTGGCGTGGTTTCTTCGGGTTTGGGACACGGGGAGAAGTGGTGTCTCTAAATGCTGAAGAGATGCACCAGTGTGCATGTCTGGTGTTTCACCCACGTCTAAAGCAAATAGTAAACAATATAGATCATGGTGATTCCCAGGTGAATACACTGGTGGTGTGGTTAGCCTCGGCTTTCCGCGCTACTTGGCCAGATGCTACAGCAGTAGCTGATGAACATAAGCCTTGGAAAACAATAGCAGAGGCCATACAGCAGTTAAGAGAAATGGCTATGTTGGCTGCCGTTTACTCAATGGAATTGAGGGATGGTGTATTGGTGCTTCGAGAGGGCCAGATGCACAAATTATGACTAGTAATATGAGGAGCAAATTAATCAAAAATGCACCACAGTGGTGGAAGGGCAGCTGATGGCTGCCCTGGCAGGTGGTGTAGGTCAGCAGATATGGCACGTAATCGCCACTCTAAATCAAATGGCAGAATTAGTGGAAGACAAAGAACAGAGAAGAGCTAGAAAGGCAAATGCGGAGAAATCAAAAGATAAATCTGGAGAAAAGGTTATGAGAAAGCAAATGTTTCTGGATCTGTTGAGGTGGGGGGTTGGAGCTGCGGAAATAGATGGGATAGCTACTGAAGAATTATATAAAAAGTGGAAGCAGAAACAAAAAGAAAAAGGTTCAAGTTCTGAAAGTAAAAAGCAAACCCCTACAAAAGTCCAACCAGGAGTACCACTGAAGGGAAGGTAGGATGGAATCAATTATATCCTGACATCCCTACTGATGAGGAGCTAGCACAGTGGCAAAAGGGGGAATTTAATGACGAGAGAGACTGGGGAGGGAAGGAATGGAGAACCCGGTCGAAAAACAGAGACAAATTGACTAGTAGGCGGGTCCCCAGTAGCTAGGGGTACAGTAAGAGCAATTACACCTGGGGACCGACGCCTACGCACTCTTACCATTTTTGGAAGGGAGGGCCACAACATGTGATGGCTCTGGTAGACACAGGATCAGAAGTAACCATTTTTGCAGGCAACCCCGTAGATTTCGTGGACAATATGTAGAAATTGATGGTTATGGAGGGGCAAAGACACTAGGTACCAAAACCAAGATTAAGATAGCTTTTGGGGATGGTATTCCTATTTACATTGAAGCAGTGATAGCTCCAGTACCTGAACACATTTTAGGAATAGATGTGTTAAAGGGTAGAACTTTGGAAACCACTGTAGGGCCATTTAGGTTTGGAGTGCGGCATTGTTCAGTCAACGCAGTTAAGGCTGTAGTTTGAGGCAATGCTAAGTGGGAACCGCTTTGTATTCCCACGCCTAAAACAATAGTGAACATCAAACAATATCGTATCCCAGGTGGGCACGCTGAAATTACTGAGACGATCCAAGAACTGCTTTGGGTTGGCATACTTGAGCCAACAGTGAGTCCATTCAACAGTCCGGTGTGGCCAGTAAGGAAACCTGATGGATCATGGCGAATGACTGTAGATTATCGAGGTCTGAACAAGGTGGCCCCACCCTTAGCGGCAGCTGTTCCAGACATTGTTACGATCGTGGAAAGATTGTCTTCCTCTGCTGGACCATATCATGCAGTTTTGGACTTGGCAAATGCCTTCTTCTCCATTCCGATAGCAGAAGAAAGCAGAGCCCAGTTTGCTTTTACCTGGGAGGGGAGGCAGTATACCTTCCAAGTGTTACCTCAAGGATATCTGCACAGCCCTACCCTGTGTCATGGACTAGTGGCTAGAGACCTAGCCAAGTTACAGCTAGACAAAGTGACTATTTTTCATTACATTGATGACATAATGATTACTGGAGAAAAATCTGAGGTGGAGACCGCATTAAAGACTGTAGTGCAGCACCTTCAAAACAGAGGGTGGGCTATAAATGAGAATAAAACACAACAAGGGACATCAGTAAAATTCCTTGGTATGATTTGGAACGGAGCGAAAAGGGAAATTCCTGCAGCAGCACTGGAGAGTATCCAGAAACTTGCAGTCCCAAAAACGAAACAGCAAGCACAGGCCTTTTTGGGAGCAATGGGCTTTTGGAGAGCATTTGTACCTCATCTTGGACTGATTTTTGCGACCCATTCACTATGTAACTAGGAAAAAATGTGGTTTTCAATGGGGTCCCAAGCAACAAACGGCTTTTGAAGAAGCAAAAAAGGCTCTACAGCAGAGTGTGGGGCTGGGCCCAGTTGATCCACAACAACCTTTTGTCCTTGAAGTAACAGTTGCCAATAATATTATGTCTTGGGGGCTGTGGCAGAAGGATGACACTGGGAAAAAGAGACCCTTGGGATTTTGGTCCAAATCCCTAACTGGAGCGCAGGTGAGACACAGCCCCCTTGAGCAGCATGTACTGGCGGTGTACACAGCATTGATTCATGTAGAAGGGATAACCAAACAACAAACAGTGACAGTTAAAATAGACTACCCAATCCAGGGGTGGTTACGAGACAATACCTTAATGAAAACCTTGATAGCACAATCTGCGACCGTACAAAAGTGGAAGTGGTATTTACAGGAAAGGGCCAACATCGTGCCTGGGGTGTCTCAGGTACAACAACAGTTGGCTGGACTGGTAATTCTGGATGATGCTGATGCGATAGAACAACAGCGATATGAGCTCCCACAGTCTCCAATAACTGAAGCATTACCATTTGATAATTTAGATGCAGAAAAACAAAATTTGCATGGTTTACTGATGGTTCTGCCAAAATTGGATCAAATGGTAGGACCTGGACTGCAGTGGCTTATTGCCCACGAACAGAAACTGTGTTATTTGATGAAGGTACTGCCGGTTCAAATAATCAGGCAGAATTACGAGCTGTTGCCCTGGTCATCGATAGTTTATCACCGAGGACAAGCATACATCTATACTGACAGCTGGGCAGTTTATAAAGGACTGACGACCTGGTTACCTGCCTGGCAGCAACAGGATTGGAAGATCCATGGCAGACCTCTGTGGGGAGGTTCAGAAGATTGGCAACGGATTTGGGAAAAAGCTCAACAATGTAAAATCAGTGTTGGACATGTAGATGCCCATGCATCACTTGTAACAAATGAAAGGAGGCATAACCAGCAGGTAGATAAGATGGCCGCGGTACGTGTTACTGAAGAGAAAGTCGAAAGTGCCAGTATGGCAAGGTGGGCCCATGATCGGAGTGGACATTTGGGAAGAGATGCGACGATAGAATGGGCCCGGAGGCATGGTATGCAGTTAAATGAGGAAATAACTACGGATGCTATAAAACAGTGTGAAATTTGTCAAAGAAATAAACAGAAGCAACTGCAAGCAGAAGCATGCGGACACATTCACAGAGGCAGCCGCCCAGCACAAATCTGGCAAATAGACTTTATTGGTCCTTTACCACTGGATCAAAACCAGCAATACTGCCTAACGATGGTGGACACTTATTCAGGATTACTAATGGTGTCCCCATGCAAAAAGGCAAACCAGCAAGCAGTGTTAAAAGGATTGAATAAATTATGTGTGACATATGGGATTCCCGCTGAAATCCAAAGTGACCAAGGCAGCCACTTTACCGGAGCAGAGGTCCAAGAGTGGGCAAAGGAAAATGGAGTTCGATGGGTACTGCATATCCCATATCATCCCCAAGCTGCTGGTTTAATTGAAAGGTATAATGGGCTCCTTAAAGAACAAATTCGAAAGAATAGGAATGATGGAACATTGCGAGGCTGGGCAAAGGTACTAGAATTAGCTGTGAGTCAGCTGAATAACAGACCCCGAAAGCATCAAGGAACTCCCTTGCAAATGCATATGAGTGACATTCGATCTAACTGCTGTGTTTTGAAAATAGAAAAGCTGAATCGAATGCCATATACCCTCTTCTGACAAATACTGATCAAACTCGATTCTGGCTATGTGCATTGACTGAACAAAGGGTGCCAGCACAAAATATGGCATTAGTTGAGACAGGCTGGAAACTCTTTCTCCCAGAAAATTGGCACTGGGGCAAAAGGGCTATTAGGTGAAAGTTGGGAGGTTTTTACATTATGGGAGCCAGAACGAGAAGTGATAGTGAAGGCTATCAATTTAGATAACAAGACACAAATGATTCAGAAAGGACAACCTTTAGTAGAAATTTGTATGCATCAAGATGCTGTTATTCTACTACAAGACTGTGATACTAAACCAAGCAAATGGCTGGGAATGAAAGTTATAGTGACCACACCCAATCAGCCAAATGAACATGGGACAGTAATTTGTGATGGACCTGGTGATTTTAGTATTACTTGATTCTGCTAAACAACCATTGTACTTTCCTCTCCATAGATTATTGCCACTGTTTGGGAAGGAGCCAACCTTTTCCGACGACAACACTTAGAGGGGCCATATAACTGTCTTGATCCTGTCCCTCTATTCGAAGGGGAAGATGTTGCAAATTTGACAGCTGACTGTGACTTTTATTGGAAATTGGGAGACCATTTATATGCGGTGACACCGAAGCCTGCCTTAACTTGGAGCATCACTCAGACGGAAAACATTACAACTGTATGTAGACTGAACTGTGATAGACATCCTGAAAAATGTGTTTCCAACCCTTTTGGAGGTCTGTACCAAAGGTTAAACGAGTCGGGATTTTCTTTAGCTAAGTCTCCATTAGATTCCTCCTGCATAGCTGAATTTCAAAGGAAAATGACACTGCGGAAACCCTATCTCCGGACTTGGAGATATATGCCATGGACAATAGTTCGACTGTATTTAATGGTTTGGGACATGTGGTAAGATATACCAGAGGATGTAAAACTGTAAGTAGCGCTAGAATTATACAACGTATTAAAATGATAGTTAACATGTCAGCAGTGGATATTACCACCAGGTATCCACATTGTAAAATTGCACAATTATGGCCAGTTGATTCTTTGCATATCAAATACAAACATTACAAATATAGAAGAAATAAACGCGACGTAACAGGTATTCTTGGTACTGCACTAGGTGCAGTCGGAACAGGGACTGGATTCCTAAACAGTGTAGATATAGATACCCTACATAGCAAGTTGAGCCGTTTGGGCACTGACCTAAATATGGCCTTTAAGCTACTAGCAGACCATGATCCCGAGTTGGGACAAAGAACTGTAGACAGTATTTTAACTCAAACTGTCTTGTGGAGGTGGATTGAACATACAAATACATATACAGAACAGATTTTAGATAACCTCACAGCAGAAGTAAATCAGACTTTTGTATTTTATCTCAGTTGGCTGCCAACCAGCAATATTTGCAATTCACTCAAACTTGGGGGCTAAAAGGCAGCCCATTGGCAAAAGGAACTGCAACTGTATCAGTGGTTAAAGCCAATAGATTTTACATGTGAAAATAAGTCTTGTATACTGATTTTTGACTATCTTGCTAGTAAAAAAGGAACAAAGCAGGTCTGTCCATTTGTTACATTGCCCTTGCAATTTGGAGATAATTGGTGGGTACCTCAAATTGAATCCACTTTAATTGATTATAATGATGTACCCGTTGATGTGACAAGTTGTGAAACCTGGCCCCAGGGGTGGGTATGCATGATAGTGAAGAGGAAGCCTCACCCATGCTTACATAATGGAACTGGGAAATGTACCTGGCACAGGTATGTAGTAAATGGTACAGACATCTACCAGCTAAATGATACCACTGTTTGTGTGATATCCTCCTGTAAATTAGCCTGGAGTGATGGAATGATCACAACTAGTGGAGCATACTGTAAAAGTAATATCCATGCAATTATTGATTTTTGTACTGGAGAATTGATTAGACTGACTAGATGGATGGATGTCACATTTAATGCTAGCATAGAACCATTACATACTTTTAAGTGGCCATCTCTAGTCCACCCGGACTTTCAACAGATTAAGCAGGAAGGTCAAACAGTGTTGCAACTGTTAAATAAAACACTAAATGATGCGCATCAAACAGTGATTAAAATGATTAAGGGTAAAGGTACCATTGTAAAAATTGCAAATGAAATACAGGATATAACTGTTTCACATTGGTATGATGTTTTTATGTGGTCATCTAAGGCTTCAGTGTGGTTTAATTTGTTATTGCATCCTTTACTTTTGACTACAATAATCTCTGTGTTATTTTGCATAATATCATGCTGTATCTATTGTAAGGTGATGAAAAGGTACAAACTGATGTTGTCAGTTTTAACCATTATAAGGGATACACAGCGTACGTTGCTCGATGCAAGGGGTGGCCTGTGACGGATCCACACAGTCTACCAGTTTTTGCTATGCCTCGAGCCACATATCACTGTGTATGTTTAATTATTGCTAGATTGATTATTGCTAGTGCTTGATATGCCACTACCTCACTATATGCTGCTAATACTGAAACAATACAATATGCTTAAGAGCAGGCCTTGCTCACTGATTACTGGTATCATTGAACTTTTGTTAACCCATAAGTTGTTTATCAGCTTAAAAGATGTTTACCAGAATGTGGGGATTTCAAAGAGGAACTATATCACAAAATTGTGAGCTAACTGTTCCCTGAAAAAGGGAAGTAGGGCACAAGACCAGACATTACTAGACTTGTTTACAACTTAGGAAATGATCTGTAATTTTCTAAAATATTCCATCAGCTCATGATGAGCCTGTAATGTCAGATCTTTCTACAATATTCTGCCAACTCAAAAAAGACTATAAAAGCTCAAAGGCTAAGATGAAAATCATCATCAGCATCCGGATTTGATCACAGCACCAGCCTGAACTGAGCTTAGAGACATTTCGCCAGTGTCGGCCTTGCCTTGACTGAACAGATAGCTGCACTGGATAGGATTTGAAGTTTCCCTATCAGTGGCAAAGATGATTTTGTTTATGCATATGCTTGTAAGTACATGGTTTATTAGTTTTTGTTTATTTAGTTTTAGCCTTACTGTACTTTAAGAAAAGTTTTGCTTAATAAATAAATAAGTTAAGTTTGAGCCTTGGTGTTTTGTGTCATTTCTATTCCTGTATTAACCTCAGATTTTGAAGTAACGGACAGATACACACCCATAGCTGTTGGACAACCACCATGTCTACATATCACAATCCCTCCGGGCTACATGCTCTAGGGCCCTAAACCTCGTCAGCTCACTAAACAACACATGCTGGAGGGATAGGTTCCTATCTCAGAGATATGCCATACTCTGGAATAAACCACCTATCAATAGCAAACAAGGCTCCTCATTAGCAGTTGTCATAAATACCCCTGATGATTGTTTGGGAGATAGGTAATACACCCTGGGAATCACCTCTGTGGTTCTGGTTGACAGGGGCAAGTGAACTCAAATTACATGTGTATCAAAGGCCAGGATAGCATATGGCTAGGCTGCTCTAGGCCCTAGGGCCAATAGCGTATTACCTACCTATGACATGATGCGCACACACATGTACTCAGTGCAATACCTGCTATGTGAGGTTGAATGAGTGTGACGGTGAATGTGTGCAAGGTCTGTAAAGGTGTGATAGCTTAGTGTGAATTTGTTTCTGTCATGGTAGTTTGTGTCCTAGCTATGAGGCCAGCAAAAGATGTGTATGTTATTGCTAGGCAGACATAGTAGTATGGCATACATTGTGACGTAGTTCCTTGTTGACGACTGTGGTGTCCCATTGTAGGCTAAAGCAATACATGTATGCTTAGTGAGTGGTACTGCTGGTGAATCCAACTCCCATATGAACTGTAGTACTACCTGAAGCTGTAGGCCTAAACAGCACAGTATGGTGTATGTTCACATTGCTTGAAATCACTGTCTTGTGTGTTTCCTGTAGTATGCACAGATTACATACCTCAGGCATAAGGTTTTGTAAGTAGTGGCATACAGTACTGTATGGTACACAAGTAAAGCTCATCTGGGTTGGCATACATTTGTGTGTTGTATGTATGTCTGATGTGTGTGTAATTATGCCTGTACCATGCCAGCAATCATATGTGTGTTTCAGAGTATACGTGTGTATCTAGCAACATGTATACTCTGTTACAGCAGTATGCCACCTATATTAACAACTGTGCACATATGTTAGGCAGAGGTATGGCATCAATGACTAGGGTGGTTTACTGGTAATACTGTAACTGTACTTTACATTCATAGCAATGGATGACATCTTTCTTCATGCATTAGCTTGATATATACCCCTGTGGCGAGGTTGTGCATTGTGTCACAAACAGTGTGCCGGGTACTGGTGTATAGTGGTTTGATATACAGAGTGTGCCAGGCACTGTCAGTCAGTTGTGGCCTAGCACCAATATGTGGTATTGAACGTGTGTATCCTCTGACAGACAAACAGATGCTATATATAGCAGTTAAGTGATATCTGTACTTAAGAGTGTAAAGTGTGCCACATGACTCGCTCACACATATTGTTAATTTCTCTTTCAGGTCTATGGCCCACCAACATAATCCCTGTTACACATCAGCGGAGGAACAGGAAATCCACCACAGCCTTGTGCAGCACTACTCCCTGCTGTTTTCCAGAACCAGCCAGCACGAGCATGAGCAGACTGCACTGTGGCAAGATCTTGTTTGTCGGGTAAATGACATACGTATGCATAACCGGACATATGAGCAGGTACACCATCACTACAGTGATTTAATTAGACATGTCTGGTGGCGTGCATCTGATATCCATAGACAACAGCTTGCCACAGGTGGTGGGGAGGCCATTCATCCCCCCCTCACCAGAGTAGAGGAGCTGCTCCTAAGCGTGTTGGCTCCTGGCCAAGAACAGCAACTGCAACAGACATGTGTCATCATGGAGGCCGGAGCCACCCAGCATGTTGACATTGAGTGTGCATGTAACATGTCTTATCTGTAGACTACTGTTACCTGTATTGTTAGATTATGCATATGTGAGATGTGTACTGTGTGTTTAGCAGTTGTGCTGCCTAGTGTTGTGCAATACTGATATTTGGAATATTATCTGTACACCTGTGACTGTCGACTGTTGTTCTACTGTAGTTTAGCAAACTCACAGTAGCAATGCCACAGTTGTGGCCACTGACAAACTGTCTCATATTCTTGTCGGTACCTCTGGTGTGACAGCAGGGCAGATGATACATGCTAGTGAGTGTGTTATAACTTTAATATTGGTAATAAAATGTGCATGTCATAGGTGAGGTGTAGGCCATGTACACGTAAAACACCTATGCATAATGCATGCTGTGCATGTTTGCTGTGAGACGTTGCACATCTCAGTAATGTCAGTAGCTGCCTCAATCACATGCAATACACAGAGCATCAGACACAATTGTGGCAACACCGTACTGCACATTGGATAGGCATAGTTGATACACATGTACACAACATAACACGTTTATCATACACAGTACACCTCACCATGCTACATATGGTGTAACCAGACACCCGCTGTAAGGTCACACTTCAGTATCCCACATGTCATCCACACAGCACACATACTATACCTGAGGAGTAGAGGTCTATCATGGGGCTGTGCAACACTCTTCAACACATAACACAGTCATGTTAGGCAATGCTCCCTATTGGGCACCTCACACACCCATGTACAAAGTAGCTGTGTAATTGTGAACGTAGCCATGGCACTGCAGTTCTGTACAGCATGCTAGGCGGTGGTCTGGCACACATTAGTAGCCTTGAGTGACCACATGATGCATGATGATAATGGCTCATGGTACTACACCCCATCCAGTTACAGTGACCACAGTACTACACATAGCAGTCATTGCTTTGCACCTCAATGTTGTGTGTGTGTGCAAATATGCACCTATACACAATATGCATAGCATGTTGTGTGTGTGCAAACATATGCAACTATACACAATATGCATAGCAGTCGCCATCTGTACAAAGTGACACATATATGTCCTGGAATGCTATTGGGTGTGTAGGTCACATGACACACATTGGGTATGTGTGATGTTTAATGTTGCAGTCATATAGCATGCCATGTCATGGCTGTCACTGGCATGTCTGCAATATGTCCCACACTCACCATAACCACTGTACAATGGTCATGTCGAGCATTGGTATTCCATCACATATACATGAACCACTCATCCCGTGTGTATACATAGCATGCATGTGCTACACCTGTGTCCACAATTATCTGCTACAGACACAGACACTGTAATCAGACATGGAAATCTATGTGACACACAGATAACACATCCAGCCATGGTATGTATACCTGTGAGTGATGGTGCACAGGACATTGCAGAGGTTATAATACTTGCACAGCAATGTTGTGTCCTTGTACACATTGTGTTCCAGGGTGAAGCCAATCACTGAACAACTACACACATGCATCAAAGCCATGTATACTGTTATTAACAATGGCTGTCTACACTCGCACTGCATGGTCTTAAGCAACACATATTCTGCATGCTGACTTGTGTGAGGTGACTGTTTGCCTTGTGATACTGTCACCCACCTTCAACCACTATTGAGTAAGATTTGGATTGCTGGTGTGTGTATCTGCTGTAGTGAGGAGTGTATTTGTGTGCATGTGTGCATGTGTTCATGTGTTCATGTGTTCATGTGTGCATGTGTGCATGTGTTCATGTGTTCATGTGTTTGTGTGTTCATGTTTGCATGTGTGCATGTGTGCATGTGTGCATGTGTTCATGTGTGCATGTGTGCATGTGTGATAACATCATGTACAGATTGTAATGTGTGTTTCCTGTCTTCCTCTCACAGGTGCTGAGGTTGGGTTGGCTGAATGCAGCAGGGAACCTGAAGTCACTGCCACAAATAGTGGAGATGATGATACATGTATTGTGGCACAGGCAGGTTTGACAGGGTCTGCCGTTGGTCCGCCAATCGACAGTACACAGCTTTCCACCCCATCTATGCGCACACTCATACTGCCAATACATCCCTCATCACCAATGGCCTTAGCCGAGGGACAGCATACAGTTGGCATTGACCAGGATAGTGTGGTATCCATGGCACATGCATCCCCTCACAGCAACCATACCCAGATTCCTGGAACGGTACCACATAGGCGGATGTCCAGGGGGTTCTTGTGGGAGCACCACTGGTCATAATGCCACTGACAAACATGCCCCCACAGGTCTTACAACCTCAGGTATGTTCCAGGCTGTAATGCAGGCACAGGCATGTATGGAACGGTACAACAGACAGGGCCTAAGGGCGCAGAGGGCCCATAACATCGCTATCAATGACAGTATCCATGACCTTGCCGGTGCCATCCGTAATTACACCAAGGTCATTGATAGACATCGGAGGGAGACATTAGATGCCCTCCACAATGTGTTTTCCATGAGCCAGGACCGTGCGGGATGGTTGAGATGTCGACGTGGATGTATGCCAGCAACATCAACGGCTTGCAGTCATCATGGATGACCCACAGATCACAGCCACTCCTGTAGTGGCAGTACCAGTCCCAGCAATGCTGGGGCTGGCCTGTCGATTGACCATCCTAGTAGACTACGTATACATGGCTCTGGCCAGTCCCAGCAGGGACATGGGTCCAGTCGACATACATCTGCCTCTGATGATAGTACCCAGTCAGGCTTGGTACCTGATACTGTCTGTAGCACCCCTGCCAGGCACAGGTACCGTGTCCATGCCCAGAGACAATGATCTGTACAGCCTGGCAGGTACAGTCTGTGGCTGTCCCATAACCTCCCGTATATGGCAGCCACATGGTAGGGCTGTGTGCATGCAGACACACACACATAAACCAAACACCTAGGGCTCACACATATACACACGCATTACATCAACATTGGCCCATGCTGTATTGTTGTACCTCACACACACACACTCATACATACATGTCGATTGGATGGGTCAATGTCGGGCTCTAGCAAACCAACAACAGACCCTGTGCATATGATGAAACCTGTGCCACCTCCTGTCATCTGTAACATTGATGCAGGAACAGGCTAACATGGTGCTGATGCACAGGGTGACATTATAGCAGTGTAGCAATGTAAGCATGTTGTCAACAGGAAAGTGTAATGATATCCTTGTAGGTATATCTGAGCAGGCATGATGCATCAAAGCTATGATTGTCAATGTAGTATTATTTACACCAGTGTTAAGTCTGAGTATGTATTTTCCGCCCATGTGCCACTTGGCTGAAGTGTGTAGTGTTGGCAGCATGTGTTAGTGAGTGGACAGTATGTGTGTGATGTGTTCAGTACAGATTTGCAGGTGTACATCTGTGAACATGGTGGGGGTGCACTGTCTGCATGTACTTGCATAGTGGACACATGGGACATGTGACATACCCTGTATTACACAGTGTTAACATCTCATAGTATCTCTCGGTGGCCAGTATGCATTCAACTACAGATATGTTCTAACATGGGTACACATGTGTGTATGACATGATTTGACACTATGCTGTGGGTGATACTTTTACTATCTGTCAATGTTTTGCATTCTGATAGTATACACAACCTCAACAGCCTGACTATAACCAATCATTAGATGATGCCCTGACAACTGACACACAGATGTAGGGAACTCAGTAACTATACTATAACAGTAACCAGTGGTATTGACCACCACCTGTCCCTGGGACCACACCTGTTTGGCATATAGCCCTCTTAGGTACATGCAAACACACTAGGGATATGTCCATCCACATCTGGAAATGCATGCAGTGGCCTACAATGCATTCTCCGGATGGGACACATATCCTACACAAGGGTATCATACAGACAGATACCTGTTGTCCAACCCATGCAGTATAGCTCTAAGCCAACTATAGCATAGTCATCCACATTTACTATACATAGTATCCCGAGAGTATCACATAGGTGGTAGCCCCCAACATGTATGTCGGGTACCGATGTGTACATACAGCCAAGTATTATGTCATCTGTCCTTTGGTATCCACATATCCAAAGGTATTCTGAAGTCCCTCGGTGTATCACATAAGTGATAAGGGGCCTGTATGCATATCCACAATGCTGTTGTACACCTATAATGACTGTCCATTATTGCCAGACTTTGTTGTGTATGAACATGTCTGACATATACCTCAGGTATGTAACCTCACTCACACTAGTCTATAGAAACTGTCATGGGTGTGTGTGACACACATGACCTTGGCCACAGATCACTACAGTGGTCGGCCTTGTCACATACATACATATGTGACCTACGATCTGAGAAGCAGTGGCACAATCTGTCAAAGGTAACAAATACATTCATGTAGTATGCAGGCTTCACACCTATGTACTAATTGAGGTCACATGTACATATATATATTTGCAACACAGATACCTGATGTGTGCAATGCACATACTGTTTTCATCCTGATATGTCATACCGTAGTAAAAGCAAAACCCACACTGCATTGACCAATAGTGTCACACACACACACTCAGCAATTGCAGGATTTAAACCCCCTAACTAACTATGTTATGACACTAAAGACATACACATTAACATGACATACTATATGCTTTACTGGGGTTTTCATTTCCACTGCTATATTTGTAGGATGCTGACATCATCAGACTTGCCAAAGAGGAATATACCTCTTTTAAGGTGTTTCCTAGTCTCCAAAAAGGACATTCACCTCAAAGGAAGTCACACAGACACATACACCCCCACATGCACACTCAGCAACTGCAGGATTCAAATCCCTACCTAACTATGTTATGACACTAGAGACATACGCATTAACACAGCACGTTATATGCTTTACTGGGGTTTTCTTTTCCACTGCTATATTTGTAGGATTCTGACATCATCAGACTTGCCAAAGTGGAATATACCTCTTTTAAGGTGTTTCCCTAGTCTCCAGGAAGGGCATTCTCCTCAAAGGAAGTCACACAGACACATACACCCCCACACGCACACTCAGCAACTGCAGGATTCAAACCCCTACCTAACTATGTTATGACACTAGAAACATACGCATTAACACAGCGCACTATATGCTTTACTGGGGTTTTTATTTCCACTGCTATATTTGTAGGATGCTGACATCATCAGACTAGACATGGTAATGTGTGTGCACTTTGTTTTATGCAATCCCAGGACTGCACCATGGGGGACAGCAGGTGTTAACAGCTTGAACAGGACTCCAGAATTCTTAGCTTGTGTGATCTATCTGTGGACCAGTTGTCAATCCATCATATGATAATACATATTTATGCAAAGAGTGTTGATTTTGTTGATACGACATGTGTTTGAGATATTGGAAAAGGGATATTCAAGGTCTATGTGGGATGTGTGTAGCTCATTTCAGTGATGTATGTCCTGGGTGGCTGCCTTGAAAACAGTATAGTGGTTTGGGAACCATGATTTGCCCATGAACAGATCAAAGTTGGTAGGGTTGTGTGTTTGTCGGCTTCCAATAGCTCTGTTTATGACTTCAATCATGATGGACCCCATGGCCTTGCAGATCAGACGTCATAGGCATATAAGACTATAGTTCCCATGGTCTGTTGTGCACCAACACTTGTGGAGTGTGCCATATGTTGCTGTAACCCATTCAACGGTTTCATATCCTGTAGAGAGAGTAAGGCTCAACAGACTGTTCAGGTGCAGAGTCTGTTTGTTCTGCAGTTCACAGACACATATAGGGAAACAATGTAATCCAATCGATGACATGTTTTCAGCTTTGGAAGGAGCTGTTTACCCATTCTACATGTGATATCTCCTGGTATGATGATAGGGCCTTTTGTCAGTGGGAGGTGGTTATGTATGTATGGGCTTGTGTGACAGGATGTTGGCATTGTCAGTCATTTACAGCTGGCCCTGACTCAGGACATATATGAGTGTACATTGCTATTTATGACATAGCTGAAGGAAGCGTCATAGTTCTGTCTGGACTCCTTCACAGATAATCTTAAAAAACACCAACAAACATAGGCACTAAACCTGTGTTATACTCTTTGCACACTTAACACCCTACTGATCCTTTTTGATCAGTCAAAAGAGTATTTCATCATAATATCCTGACATGTCCAAAGGTTGGTTTCGTGTGTACTGTCCAGTCCAGCTGGTGAATATGGGAATTTTGAGGCAATATTACAACTGCCTTATGTACACAGACAACTTTCCTCTTCCCAACAAACTCAGATAATTGTGAGAGATGCAACTATATAGACAAACTGAAGGCTGAGCTCTCTAGACCCATGACTGGCACAGTCTATCAGGAGGAGAAGGTAACCACACACACCACGACTCCAGTGCCACATAGACCTATTGCAACAGCAGACCAAACACATAAACACACAAAAACATACTCGGAGGCTCTAAATAAAATTCTGCCTAAGCAGCAGAGACCCCCAAAGCAGACACTCAAACAACTGCTTCCCCACAACTATACCCACATATCACAAAGTACACAATGTCAGTGTGCCACACAGTCACTGCCCTTAAGGCTAAACAACACAACTAATACACCTGTGATAGGTGACTCTATTGTCAGACAAACTGACTTCCCACTCACCAGTCTGAACAAGGAGAAGGTAACTGTAAGCTGTCTGTCAGGTGCCAGGATCCACCGCATAACACATGCACTCAGGTCACTCCAAAGCAAGTACAGATATGACTCCGTCATTGTCCATGCTGGTGTGAATGTCCTGAGATGTTCCTCCCCGGACTACATGAAAAGAGACATAGAAGAGCTCTATGATCATGTAGCCCAGGTCGGTATGACCCTGACCTTGTGTAGCATCTTACCCTCACCAAGAATGATGCCACAGTATAAAGACAACATGATCAATTTTAACAGTTGGCTAACGTATTTGTGTCATTCACAGGGGATCCAAAGTCTGTCGGCCTGGGATGACATGCTCATCATACCATGTTGCTTCACTAGGGACGGCTTGCACCTGTCACCCCTGGGCTTTCGAATACTGGCTAAGGCACTTGCCATCCCCATAGTGCCTTTTTTAGGCAAGGCTCAAAAGACAAACCCACCTCCATAGACAATACAAGGTAAAAGAAACTAAGGGTAATGCTGCTTAATGCCAGAAGTCTACACCACTAAATGCATGCACTCAAGGCTCTCTTCAGTATGGAGAATATCAATATCTGTGCAGTAACAGAAACCTGGTTCAAGGCTCCCAAAAGCACCCCAGCACTACCAGGTTACACTTCATACCATGCTTTTTGGCCACAATAACCAGGCCACACCACAAAATGAGGGGGAGTATCCATATACATCAAGGATACACAGACCTCCAGGTTAGCAGCACTGCACAAAGCATCGGAGACCATCCATGTGCAACTAACAGTGGGCTAAACTGCCTTTCAGGTTGTAGCCTGCTACAAACCACCCTCACAAACTCAGGGACCCCACTCGGCTTTCCTGAGAACACTGGAGAATATGTAGGTCTCTCCAAACACCATTATATTGGGTGACTTCAACTAGCCAAACATTGACTGGGAATACTACTCAAGCCCCAACACCCTTGCCCAATGGTTCCTCAAATATATAAACTCAAATGCTATGGAACAACTGGTCACCACCCCCACAAGAGGGGTATACATATTAGACCTGGTCATCACCAACATGGGGACTCTATGTTCCACACCAGAAGTATACCCCTCATTGGTAAGGTCAGACCATACATTTATCTCACTGGACATCCATATCACATCCCCACCCCTAGCCAAGGTAATCTCGGTGAGGAACTTCTCAAAAGCAAACGTCACACTTCTCAGAACCGAGGTGGATTCCTTCAAAGCCCCTGGGCCTGTGGGAACTATGACTCATACCACAGTATCCTTTAGAAACCCATTGTATGGACACCTACAGGAAAGCATGGATCATGCTATCCCACACGAATCCAAGACTCACTCCTCTAAAGGCAGATGACCTGTCTGGTGGACCCCAGCCATAAATAAGCTATGCAACAAAAGGAGAAGGCTACTACATGATAGAGCAGTATCCCACAAAGGGGAGGCATCTCTGATTAGTACTAGCAAGAAGCTACAATCACTCATAAAATCACTAAAGACAATCACAAGGCCTCCTTTAGTTATGTCAGGAACCTGGGTGGCAACTCCCAGATATGGTCTGAGTTGGTGCATAATGACAACAAAATACACTGAACCCACAGACATTACCAAAATCCTGGCAGACAGGTTCAGTGCATATTTCTCCCCCCATCCCCCAAGAGTACAAATGTCCATCCCAACAGAGTGTAGCCTCCCTGACATCACAGATGAACATGTGAGAGCTGCCCTCTCCAAAGCAATAACACAGCATCAATGGGACTAGATGGCATCCCAGGCTGCATCTTATACGAGCTTCATGAAGAACATAACCCTCAAATAACGTCACTGTTCAATATCAGACTTACTACAGGATATGTACCCAAGGAATGGTGTACAGCAACAGTGGTCCCACTCCACAAAGGTGGTGCCACAAGGGACCCTGGACACTATCACCCTATAAGCCTGACTAGCCTGGTCTGCAAAGCTAGAGCATATCATCATGGAACTCATAAACAGACATTGGCAACCTTCAGACACTGGATCCTACCCAATTCACCTTTGTTAAGGGCAGATCTTGCCTCTTGCACCTGGTCAACTTCTTTGAATCAGTTACCAGGGCCATAGACATAGGGAAGGTAGTCCACACAGCCTACCTGGACCTCCCAAAAGCCTTTGACACAATACCCCACTCAGGCATCTTAAATACACTCACCAGCTTAGATATCAACACATATGTCACAAGATGGATTGCAAACTGGATCAGGGATAGCACCCACATGGTCAGAATTGCAGGTGCCATGTCAGACTCTACACCAGTTACATGTGGCATCCCACAAGGCTCAGTTCTGGGACTTCTCTTGTTCAGTATATATTTCTCTGAGGTACAGGCTAACAAAGGAGGACTATGGCTGACCAAGTTTGCAGATGACTGCAAACTGGGTGCCATAATCGACTCTCCAGCTGACACAAGCATCCTCCTAAAGGGTCTCACAGAGATGGTTAACTGGTGCCAGAGTCATAACCTAAAGCTAAATGCCATAAAATGCATAATCATCCCCTTACCACATAGGTGGCAATCCATTACGTGCAGAAGGTGTACTTAGGGATTTGGGGACCAAAGTAGATAGTAATCTCTCCTTTGAAAATCACATTGCCAGAGTGGTTAGGTAGACCTTCTATATAGCCCACCTTATCCCAAAAGGTTTCACATCTAAATCAAGAGAGGTCAATGTGCACCTCTACTCATCAGGCCCATACTTGGGTACAATGCCCCATTTGGGATGTACCTTACCCGACACCTGCAGCAACTGTAATGACCCCAAAGGTACCTCACCAAGTGGAACAGGAGACTCATACAGATGCCCTACGCAGTTCAGCTACAGAAACTCCAGCTGTACTCAGTTGCTTACCACTTACCCAGATGCGATCTGTGCCTGCTGTATACAGCCATGTCCAACCCAGACTTATTGGTCATGCTCCATCTCAGGGACTTCAACCTCAGCCCAGAATTAATAGCACATGTTGGAGGTACAGATTCATATCCCAGAAGCTCCCCTCACTCTGGAACAAAATCCCAGTCCAAGTTAGGCAGAGCCCCTCACTGACCCTCTTCAAGGGAAATCTTGACGAGTGGATGGGGGAATCATAAGTTTACCCCTGGGATCTCTTCTGGGTCTCTGCTAGACAGAGGCACAATACACTAACCATATGATGGCTATCTTGTGTGACCTACTATTCAAAGGTACAGTATACTAGTCTACAGGGTGGTGAAAGCCAAACACACTTTGGCTAGGCTTATGAATGCCCTAGGGCTGATACCTAGTATCAACCTATGAACCTATGTACCTATGATAAAGTTTGGAGTGCACATTGTTTATTGATGATACTGACTGCAGGTTAGTTATCTTCTTTGCTTTCCCACTTTCTATATACGACCTATGTATCTGTAGTGCATATTTGATTATGACAGGGTTCCAAGATGTTATATATGTGTCTGTTGTCATATAACTGTGTGCACAAGGCAGGAATGGTGCCTAGTGAGAGGTTCCTGGGTTAACATGTGAACTGCCAGATATGTCTGGCCCACTGCTGCACTCAGACATGGCCTAAGTGTGTGAGCATGCCCAGTGTGACCTTTCAGTATGTTGCTGTCTGGAGTCCACTACATTTGTTACCATGTGTGAACATGCCCAATATTAACATGTATACTATGTGTGTTGGAAATCAAGTTATATTTATACTGCATGGCTCACCTTTGTGTCATAACTCAACATGAATTATGCTGTGCCTGCAGTGTTTCCATGAGACACTTTGCATAGACTTATCAACATGTCTTCATACAGGCTGACCAGTGAAATACTGTCGTGGTTTAATGGTTCAGTACTGTAACTATAGTGCACAGTATCATGGGTTTGAGGCCTGTCACTTCTTTAAATTTTCATACAGGGCAGACCAGACTGCTTAAGGTCCAGTAAAGCATATATGTGCATATTTACTTGCTTTTGCTCAACAATGCCCAACTTTGAATAGACTTGCCCAACATTGCACAACATTTTTCAACATTGCTGAATGTTGGCCAATATTGCTCAACATTGCCCAAAGTTGTGCCAGTTAGTGTGTACGATTATGTTTACATATACTAAGTAGTGGCAAAGCTGTTTAGCACTGCTTTATATTGCTTAAAACAAGGCAATCATGCCTCAGGTGGTGCTGCAGGGCTGCCTATGTCGGATGCACATAGTACACTCCCTATACATGTTTGAAAACAGGTAGTGTCAAGTTAGGCATCCCTTTTACTATATGTGCGGGTCAGGGAGAGGTATCATTTCCAGGATTCCTACTGAGCCAGTGTATGTGCTATGCGTTGCCTCTTTGCCAAGGCCAAAGCATACTGAGCATGCCTCCTTCTGTCTACTGGGACATGCTCAGGTTGTTCCTCCTCCGAGTCACGCTTTGCCTGTGATGGTCTTGGCAATGGTGGGGGCTGTTTGGCCCGGGCCTATGCTGATCCTGCTGCAGCTGTTTTCACAGGATCATATTATGTAGCATAGCACATACCATGACAATTTGGGTACATGTAGTTGGTGAATACTGCAAGAATCCACCAGATGTGTCCAGGCACCGGAACCATGACTTGAGCAGCCCAAACAAACGCTTGATTACATTTCGTGTTTGTGCATGTGCCTCATTATGGCATTCCTGTTCAGGTGTGTGTGCATTTCTGATGGGTGTCATCAGCCACGGCTCCAGTGCATATCCAGCAACCCCCACTAGGTGACCATGAGGGATGTCCCCAATGGCAAATGTCTGGTACAACTGTGTCAGATGCCAGATATGGGAATTGTGGTAGCTTCCAGGGCAGCCAGCACACACATTCATTATTATGCCCTGGGCATCACACACAACCTGGCAGTTAACAGAGGGGAAGCCCTTGCAGTTAATGTAGGCCCTACCCCACTCACCAGCTGGTGCTTTGATGTGTATGTGCATGCAATCTATTGCACCCACTACCTCAGGGAATTCTGCTATTTGCTGGAAAAGATGCATATTGCTGGCCAGTACCTCACGGGAATTGGGGAAATATACATGATCACCGACATGTGCTGACATGGCAACCAGGAACTGGTGCAGTACCCTGGTTGCTGATGCCTGTGGTATCCCCATCATATCACCAGTTGGTCTCTGGAAGATACCTGTTGCTAGTATTCGTAGGCCAACACATACCTTGGTTTCCATTGGAATGGATTCCACCCTGTTAGTTCTGTGTGTGAGGCATGGCCTGCACAGCTCAACAATTTGCTGCATGAGGTCTCTGTCCACTCTATAGCACTTCACTATCTCCAGCTCATGTAGCCCCTGGTAGGTTACCCTGGACATGTACACTCTTCTCCGTCTCTTCACTGGGGGTTGCTCAGCAGCATTCACATTGTCACCACCCACAGCATGTTGCATATGTCGCCTTATGACAGCAATGGCAGCCCCTAACATTACTTTGTCTCAGTAAAGCTTTTTGAGTATTCACTTCTCTTAGCTTACTGCAGTACTGCAGTGTCACTGAGGAATACATGGTGGAAAGTTGTTTGCAGAGTTTTAAGTGCTGGGCTGAGCTGGGCTAGTGTTCTGCCTGTGTAATTGCCTGATTCTGATTGTTTTCACCTGCTAGCTCTGCTGATTCTCCCTGGTTAACTTCCTACTCTTGGCTGTGCTTCTTTTTCCCTTTCTGTTTCCACAGTGGGCAGCACCATGCACACAGGTGCAAATGCGCTTACACAGATTTCAACATCCTTACACATACTTACTTCACCTTAAATGTGCGCACACGGGTGCACATGCACGCACACAGTCTTACTCGGATTTGCGGGTGCGCACCTGCGCGCAAACACATTCCAGCCACTTCAACCAGGAACTTTAGTGTTATCCACGGCATACACCTTCTATTTCTTGACTTTAGCTAGGATACCTGGTGACACACCTCTTCCAGTGATGAGTAACTGACAGTAGACACATGCCACTCTGCTCCAATGAGCTTACATTCTTTCATACATACCCCCCTCGTGATGTCAACTATCTTCTACTCAGTTACTCCCCTTATCCTACACTTACACTCCACTGACTGTGCTCATTTGCTATGTAAACTTGGGATTCACTATCCTTACCCTCATTTGCATAGGACTGCCTACTAATGCTTGGTTACATCTCTTAGGCTGAGTTCCCCCTTAGCAACCTCTACTCGGTAGCCATGTTGTCTTCAGCCTGCCATTCACTTGCATTGTACAGTATGATATTCTATAAATTCCCTATTTGTGCCTTTCAATTTTTGGTTTTCTGTTTTTTAGAGCGCAGCACATTTGCGCGGCGCTGCGCTATGCTTAAACCTCGGAAATTGGGGGGGGGGATGATTTCTTTTTTAATATTGCATCAGGGAGCATTGCCAATGGACATATATTTAGCCATTGGCATGCTTCCTCAACTGGATGCAGCCTTTATTTGGAGCTGTCACGGCTCCGTTTTGCTATTTGCAGAACGGTACTCAGTTGTCAACTGAGTACATTTCTGCAAATAACACTGCTGTTACTCGGACAGGTTTGGGTTTCCTGGATCGCAAATTTACCTAATTTGCATGCCTTTCAGCAGCAATTGAGGTAATTTGCATATCCTAACCCTGTCCGTGTAAGAGCCGTTTTAGGAGCTCTCTTGCACACCCCTGCCGGCTGTTCCTGGATCGCTCGTCAGACATGTTGGCTGCATGGAGTCTTACTCTACTCTTAGACTCTATGCAAGCCTTCGTAAATCCAGCCCACTATCTGTTTACATGCCCTAGACAGAGGTCAAATATTAATGCAGTTGAGTTTGGTATTGTGTAAGCTTTAACATGAAGTCTTTTAAAACCTTGTACATAGCATGGTTTTGGAATTATTGATGCAAATATGAACAAACAATATTTGATGCCTAGATGCATCAATAGAAGTTAACTGCAGATGCACCTGGAAGAGGCATTTGAATGTAATGAGTTAAGGTTAGTCAGGATGTGAAAAAATGGTGGACTAACTATAATATATAAAAATACAATTGATTTCTCAACATATCATACTACTGACTCCTATTTGATAATGTAGAACTTCTAGTAGCCTCCTTAAAACTTAATGCTCACAAAAGTAGTGATAGGCAGTATTTATTTACCACCATGTAGTAATATCACTATTTTCAAAAACATTCTATGTTGGATGTCTACCCTCATAGACTTTGAAACTGTAGTTATAGTAGATATTAACATTGACTGGCTCTCAATCCACTTTGAAAATCCAACCTATAATATACCTTTATCTGGTTTCAGCAAGTAATAAAAAAAAAAAAAAAAAAAAAAAAAAAAGCGCATTAGAAATGACAAATGATCCTACTACAAAATAAGCATTTACCAAACTTAAAACTTTTCTGGACCTACATCAAAAAATCACCTTTTAAACACCGGTAAAACCACTTATCCAACCCTCACCCATCTACCACCAAAATGAAAACATACCCACCCAATTTAACTCTCTCTGTATTCAATCCATAGCATCCTTACTCAGATAAAAAAAAATCAGTGACAGCTTTGTAATTCCAGCTCAAGTGGTCAACCCAGAAAACACCTTCATTTTTAACATGTTCTTATCTATTTCCTTCATAAAAAGTAACTTCATAAATAAGCTAAAACCAACTACCTTAGCCTCTGATAATCTTTCTCCAGAATACACCAAGTTAGCTGCAGATGCACTAGTACACACAGTGTCTATGTTAATAAATTATTCTACTGGATAAAAGTATTTCCCATAAATCTGGAAATATCATTTCTCATACCCCTACATAAAGGTAGCCCTTTTATGGAACTGTGAAAATATAGGCCCATTTCAGTATTACCACCACCATATAAAATCTTAGACAAATGTACAAACTTTGAATTTCTAAACTTTGCTGTGCAATACAATATCCTCTTCCCATTACAGCCAAGTTTTCATCCTAAACACAGCACCACTGCAACTCTGCTAAATTTCATTAATACAATTACTCAAAACAGAAGTGAAAATAACCAGGTATCTGCATTATTTCCAGACTTAGCAAATGCATTTGATACCATCTGCCATCAAAAGTTACTATTTAAACTCTAATCCTGGTCATTCATGTCATGCCTGAAATGTTCAGTACCCTGATGACTTGTGACTTATTTGTACATCTAAAAGCCTACCTGTATTACAGCAACATATCTGACAACCCATGGCTGTCATCAATAACTGGCTAAACAACTCCCACCTTCTCAACCCCCCCCCCCAAATAAAGACTATAACTTCCCAAAAATCACTTTATCATAACATCAATGAATAACATGAAAATCAGACTAACAACACATATCAAGTTACTTGGCGCAATCACTGATAATCAAATAAAATTTGATCTATGCATACTATAAGCAAAAAAAATAGGCACTTAAAACTGGGTAGTCTCCCTACAGCAAAATCATATCTCACAGACTTTGCCAGAAGTACTGTTGCCTCTGCCTATATTCCCATCCTCCTCTTTGTATCCCCAGTTCTATCAAATCTAGGCTCTTCTACTTCCCTCAGTCTCAACAGTTCCACAACAAAATTGATAAATTTAACTTACTTACTTGCCACTTAAACAGTTAAACTGATTAGAACTCTTTCAATTTCTTGCATACTCACAGTTACAGATAATTCATAAACTGATTTACAAACCTGAACATTGTCCAAGTCTAAGCAATCTCATATACCCTTACTTCCCAAGATGAAACTTGCATTCTGGGGACAGACTGCTTCTTCCCATAACCACATCCAAGAACATCACAGAGGTCTTGCTATACTTTAACTGTGTCTCCAAACAATGAAACTGTATCCCAACATTGCTAAGATAAATGGAAAACATCAAAATCCTTTAAATCAGAACTCAAACAACATCGTATACAGACTTACCTCTGATTCTACCCCTCACCTGTTTAAGTGCTACCACTTTAACTAAAATAATTGTCACTACAACAATACATGTCCATACCACCATCCCATTCCATCTATTCATCAATGGCTTTTATTATTGATTTCCACTTTTCCTTTCATTCCATCCTCATCTTTCCTACTGATTTCTTGCACTTTCCAAAAGCAATGTATATGGTATATTAATTGCAATTGTTGACTCTTGTAAACTGCATATGTAGATTCATGGACTTACCACCACACGGATCCATTGAAGAAGAGCCTAGCCCAAATCTTCAGTTCTCCCAAGTACTATCTGGTTACTTGACTTGCTCAAAGAAAGTGAATGAAGGCTAAGGGAAACATACCCTGTACCACAGGAGTGATAGCTCACATCGGTAACCCTCTGTGCCAACTGACATATGTCCAATGTCCTTCTCTTTTACTGGATAGCATTGGCATGCTAATATCTGTCTAACTGAACTCTCTGTGTGATGACATCTATTGATTATTTTCCTGTTTTAAAATCTGCATTTCTTACTATTTTGTATGGAGCTTTTCTCCCTGGGCATCCAATGAAAAGGAATGAAATACCCAGTCAGATTTTCCCAGTAAAGAAATAAATTTGTTGTTGACAATATTTTTTTAACTCCTACACACCAAGACCATTTCAGGGATTCAGTAAGAACAGCACCACTGGTTATAAGAGCTGCCGCAAAAAGATACTTGTTTCCATGGTCAAGGAGGTCCTAATTTGCATGTCCCTGAATCACACATAATCACTTTAAGTTCAAATCAGTACTTTTCTGTGGTAATCACCTCAGGCAGCCCATGCATTCTATTTGCACAAGTATCCCACTTATTCACTCCCCCACACCCAAACACATGCAAATACACACAGACATATGTCTTACCTGTTTCTGAGTTGACATAACATCCTTGATGTATTTTCTAATTTTTGACCCTGCCTCATAAGTCATGGATCCTTACAGTCGGTCAGTAATACCAGGCATTAGAGTTTCATTTGTCTTATTGTTTGTAAAGTGCCTTGTGATGCTAGACCTGGTGCTCTATTAACATTTTAACTGATTCCAAGCAATAGTTTAAATTAGAATAATCCTGATGCTGTCTATTATACATGCCCTGTCCTCACAGTGAATAATGTCAAACATTAGAGTGCCATACTTTTCATACTATATAAAATACAGCATAACACAATTCCTTCTCAGTTAGTATGGTTAGTAAAGGCTTTGGCTTAACAAGCTACTTCACGAACCAAGAGTGCAGCAATCAAATCTTTCCTTATTTACTTTTTTTCAAAGACTGAAGGGAATATGTTAAATGTTTATTGGTGTCTAGTAGTGGTGCAATAGACTAAAACTCTACCAAGCAACTGGGTAGTATGGTGAGGGTATTGGGTTTGAAACATTCTCCATTTTTGGCTTTTACTTTTGAAAGACTTAAGGTAATTTGTATGAATACCGCTAGTGTCTAATTCTACCATGTTGTGTCTTTCGGCTTTTCCCGGTTAGGGGTCGCCACAACAGAACTCCGGTCCACTAATGATTGGTAGTTGATTTTTATGTGCCGCGTTACCAGCCCTGACGCACAGCCTTCAATGAAGGTAGGCCCATTCATGCATGTCTCCACGCAGAAGACGCTCTAGCTGAGAATCGAACTGGACAGCGTCTTACTGTGAGGTGACAATGCTACCACAGCACCACTGCCGTGTCTAATTCTACCATAAAGAAGTAAAACCCTGTTAAAGAACTGTTTGTGAGATTTAAGGGTATAGGGGTTGAACCTTTATAAGTAACTCAAGGGCACGATATAAAAACTATTCCTGGTGTCTAGTGTTCCCTCCACCTCATGGCTTTCATACAGCAAAACTTGTTCTACTACCTTTTAAGGGCCTTTAGGGCATGATATACAGATTATCTCCGGTGTCTTGTGCTGCCCCCACCCCACATCCTCTGTGCTACAAAACTTGGTCTATTTACCTTTTTAAGTACTTTAAGGGTATGATATACAGCATTTCCCTAGTATCTAGTGTATCCTCTAATACTGCCAGATTTGCTTATTCTTCTATGGGAGTGTAAAGTTATGATAACCCCCCCACACACACACACACACACACACAGCCTTCATCACCAGATTGCAATCATGGACACACTCACCCATTCACCCAGATATATACCTGCCTTACCTATCCCCTAAATAACCCCCTACAGTGACCACCCAGGGAGATACCTAGTCATGCACAGACACACATTCACACACACCCCAACCATTACCTTGTTGCTAAACACCTTAGCACTTGCCTTTAACATGATTTCTTCCATTGGAATTAATGGGTGACGATGAACATTTGGCTGTGATCATTAATAAGGATGGCTAAGCTTACTTACATAGCAAACTGATTCTCTGAATAACTCCAATGTATAAATGCCTTACTGCAGAAATGTTCTTGGGAAGAGTGCATAGCATAGGGCACTCCCCAGAGTGCCTCTTCAGCATTTATGATAATCTGCAGGGACAACCCACTGCAGTGTTGTACGTCTTCCTGGTACAGCACTGAGGTAGGGCTGTTCATGAACCTGAAGTGGTTAGTGTGAGGGGTAAAACAAGCTTACCATTCACAGTAACCTTTCTGAATGCCACTACATATCTCAGAGTACAATCAAACTCATAAATAGTTATCGTTTTCCTTATTACCGTCCTGTATCTGTCAATTGTTTTGTAGAACAGGATTAAATCATATGTCTCACAATTGTTAAATCTCATTTATAATTTGATGCATATAACACAATTGTATAAGAATTCTTTTGAGATTATTCCTTATTATTAAAAAAGCATCCTGCTTACTAGTTCACCTAGAAATTTTAATGGCTTGTGCCAGTATAACACATTTTTAACATAATGAGAATGTTCACCAGTACTATGGACATACATGCTAACATAATATATTTTTATAGACTCTAGAGTGCAAAGCTCATGTAACAGAATGTGCTGCAATACTGACAATGAAAAATTTAATACAATTTTTAGCCCATGCATAAGTATTTTAGCTCAGCAGATCCTGTGTTGGCATCCTGCAGACTACAAGAGCAGCAGAAAGGAGAAAGAGAGACTTTGATTCTAAGTATCTCTGTTTACTTATTCTTGCTTAAATTTGCTTACTGCACTTATTTAAGTCATTTTATACCTTATTGTATTTATGTTAACTGCATTTACTGTTTCTTGGCTACACATTCAAGTGCGCTAGCCCACTCTGTGTTTAAAGTGAATTTATTGCTGTTTTTAAGTGTATTTCTAGATTGTTTGCTCATTTACCTGCCATTTTCTGTTACTAGAATAGTCCGGATTCAGATTTGCTGTATTCCAGACTGTATTGGACTTAATGAGTTGTCCAGACCTTTCTGTAATAGAGGGAGGCCTTTCTGCTTATCAGTGGGAGTGGTAAGCAATGAGCAGCCTATCTATCACAAGAGGAGTGGTTTTCAGCTCTGAAATTACCTTATTGGCAGTTTTTGGCTGCATTCTATCCCTTTTAACTTTCTGCCTTAAAAGCCTGGGTTTGCACGACATGCAGTGCCGCTAAGCTAGGGTAAACTATTACCGGTGACAGAAAGTCTACTCTTCAAATTTTGCCTTAAATCTTGCTAGTTCTTTTCTTGTCTGCACTTAAAGTAGCTTATTAATTCTAGCACTTGTTCAGACTTCTCATAGCAATTACTGTAGCACATAAACTGTTACCAGCACTTAACTTTCCATAAAAGCAACAGCTTCAGTACTTAATAAATTACACACCCCTCCGGGCATGTCCAAAGGTCAGTTATCTGTGCTTTCTCCTATTAACCTGGTGAACCTGGGCATTCTGAGGCAATCTAGTAACTGCCTCATGTACACTGACAACCCTCTCCTCCTAACCCACAACACTCAGACTTGCAAGAGATGCAACTATATATCCAGATTGGAAGCCAAGCACTCTTCAGCCAAGACTGGAATAGCCAGTCAAGAGAAGGTCAACACTGGCACCACACCACAAGGAACACATAATAGCACTCTATCACACCTATCACATAATAACACAAAACACACACACACCTTCGCAGAGGCTCTCAATAAAAATCTACCCAAACAGCAGAGACCACCAAGGCAGAAATGCATGTAACCACCGCACCGCAGCACAAACCATGTGACACATAGCTCACACAAAGAGTATGCCACACAATCAAAGCCCCTAAGGTAAAATTTCTTACCCAATCACTTGTCAAAGGTGATTCAATAATAAGGCACACTGATGTCCCACTCACTAGGTTGAATAAGGAGAAGGTAATGGTCAGCTGCCTATCAGGTGCCAGGATACACCACATAATGTACACATTCAGGTCACTCCACAACAAGTACAGATATGACTCGGTCATTGGGCCAGATTCACAAAGGCTTGCATGGAGTCTAAGAGTAGAGTAAGACTCCATGCAGCCAACATGTCCGCCGAGTGATCCAGGAAGAGCCAGTAGGGGTGTGTAACAGAGCTCTCAAAACTAGTCCTACACGGACAGAGCTTGGATATGCAAATTACCTCAATTGCAGCGAAAGCTATGCAAATGAGGTAAATTTGCAATCCAGGAAACCCGAACCTGTCCGAGTAGGAGTAGTGTTATTTGTAGAAATGTACTCAGTTGACAACTGAGTACGGTTCTGCAAATAGCAAAACGGAGCCGTGACAGCTCCAAAAAAAGGATGCATTTACAGGAGGAAGCATGCCAATGGCCAAAAATACTGCCATTTGGCAATGTGAAGTGATGCAAAATAAAAATAAAATAACTTTTTTTTTTCATCCCGATCTCCGGGGTTTAAGCGTAGCGCAGAGCCGCGCAAACGCGCTGCACCCTAAAAACCAGAAAATCAATAATTAAAATCCACAAATGTGGATTTTATTGCTGATATGAATTTACAATGTAAGTGAATGGAAGGCTGAAGGCAACATGGCCACCGAGTAGAGGTTGCTAAGGGGGGAAGTTCAGTCTAAGAAATGTAACCAAGCATTAGTAGGCAATCCTATGCAAATGAGGGTTAGGATAGTGAATCGCAAATTTACATAGCAAATGTGCACAGTCAGTGGAGTGTAGGAGTAGGATAAGGGGAGTAACAGAGTAGAAGATAGGTGACATCATGAGGAGGGCATGTATGAAAGAAGTGAAGCTCATTGGAGCTGAGTGGCATGTGTCAGCAAACATTTACATATCATTGAAAGAGGTGTGTCAACAGGTAGGCTAGGTAAAGTAAAGAAATTGAAGGTGTATGCCGTGGATAACACCAAAGGTTCTTGCTGAGGGTGCATGCATGCGTGTGTGTGCCAGTAAACCCGAGTAAGACAGTGTGCTCGTGTGTAAGCCGGAGTAAGCATATGTAAGGCTGTGTGAACAGCTGTAAGTGCGTTTGCACTGGTGTGCACGCGTTTTAACAAGAATAAGCAAGTTTTAGTCCATGTAAGCATGTGTGCGTGCATGTTAGATGCTATGCGTGTGTTTGCGCTTGTGTGCGCGGCGCTCCCCCCTGAGGAAACAGAAAGGAAAAAGAAAGCACACCAAATAGTAGGAAGTTACCAGGGAGTACTAGCAGATCTAGCAGGTGAAAACAATCAGAATCAGGCAATTACACAGGCAGTACACTAGCCCAGCCCATCCCAGCACTTAAAACTCTGCAAACAACAGTCCATTATGTTTCTCTCAAGAGACACTGCAACACTGCAGTAAGCTAATAAAAGTGAAAACTGAAAAACTTTACTGAGAAAAAGAAATGTTAGGTGCTGCCATTGCTGTGATAAGGCGACATATGCAACATGCTGAGGGTGGTGATAATACAAATGCTGCTGGACAACCCACAGTGAGGAGAAGGAGAAGAGTGCACAGGCCCAGGGTAACCTACCAGGGGCTACATGAGCTGGAGATAGTGGAGCACTATCAAGTAGACAGAGACCTCTTGCAGCAAATTGTTGAGCTGTGCAGGTCATGCCTCACACACAGAACCAACAGAGGGGAACCAATTCCAGTGGAAACCAAGGTATGTGCTGGCCTAAGAATATAAGCAACAGGTACCTCCCAGAGACCAACTAGTGATATGATGGGGATATCACAGGCATCAGCATCCAGGGTACTGCATCAATTCCTGGATGCCATGTCAGCACATGTTGGTGATCATGTATATTTTCCCAATTCCTGTTTAGAATTGGCCAGCAATATGCATCTCTTCCAGCAAATAGCGGAATACCCTGAGGTAGTGGGTGCAGTAGACTGCACGCACACATGCATCAAAGCACCAGCCGGTGAGCAGGTTAGTGTCTACTTCAACCACAAGGGCTTCCCCTCCATCAACTGCCAGGTCATGTGTGACGCCCAGGGCATAATACTGAATGTGTGTGCTGGCTGCCCTGGAAGCTACCATGATTCCCATATCTGGCATCTGACGCAGCTGTACCAGACATTTGCCAATGGGGACATCCCACATGGTCATCTAGTGGGGGATGCTGGCTATGCACTGGAGCCGAGGCTGATGACACCCATCAGAAATGCACACACACCTGAAGAGGAACGCCATAATGAGGCACACGCACAAACACGAAATGTAATTGAGCGTGTGTTTGGGCTACTCAAGTCACTGTTCCGGTGCCTGGACACATCTGGTGGAGCCTTGCAGTACTCACCAACTACATGTACCCAAATTGTCATGGTATGTGCTATGCTACATAATATGATCCTGCGAAAACAGCTGCAGCAGGACCAGCATAGGCCTGGGCCAAACAACCCCCGTCATTGCCAAGGCCATCACAGGCAGAGCGTGACAAGGAGGAAGAACAACCTCAGCCTGCCCCAGTAGGCAGAAGGAGGCATGCCCAGTATGCTTTGGCCTTGGCAAAGCGGCAACGTATAGCACATACTCTGGCTCAATAAGAACCCTGGAAATGATACCTCTCTCTGACTCGCACATATAGTAAAAGGGATGCCTAAGTTGACACCACCTGCTTCCAAACATGTATAGGGAGTGTAGTATGTGCATCCAACATAGCCAGCCCTGCAGCACCACCTGAGGCATGATTGCCATGTGTTAAGCAATATAAAGCAGTGCTAAACAGCATTTACCACCATGTAGTATATGTAAAGAAAATCGCACACACAAACTAGCACAACTGTGGTCAATGTTGAGTAATATTGGGTAACGTCCAGCAACTAAGCAATGTTGAACAAGCTGAGTCTAAGTATATGAAGGTCTCTCCAAACACCATTATATTGGGTGACTTCAACTACCCAAACATTGACTGGGAGCAGTACTCAAGGCCCAACACCCTAACCCAAAGATTCCTAGAATTTATAAATTCAAATGTTATGGAACAACTAGTCACCACCCCCACAAGAGGGGATAACATACTAGACCTGATCATCACCAACATGGGGACTCTATGCTCCATACCAGAGGTATTCCCCTCATTGGTAAGATCGGACCATAAATCAATTCCACTGGATATCCACATCCCGATCCTACCCACAGCCCTTAAAACCACAGTGAAAAACGTCTCAAAAGCTAATGTCACACTTCTCAAAACCGAGATGGAATCCTTCAAGGCCCCCGGGTCAGTGGAAAATATGGCTCAAACTGCAGAATTCTTTATAAATGCATTCTATGGACACCTTCAGGAATGCATGGATCATGCTATCCCAAACAAAACAAAGACCCAATCATCCAAAAGCAGGTGTCCTGTCTGGTGGACCCCAGCCATAAATAAGCTGTACAACAGAAGGAGGATGCTACTACATGATAGGGCAAAATCCCTAAAAGGGAAAGCATCTCTGATCAGTACTAGCAAAAATCTACGATCCCTCAGAAAATCATCCAAGGCCAGCTTCGAGAGAAAAATTGCACAGGACACTAAAGATAATTACACAGCCTTCTTTAGTTATGTTAGGAACTGGTAGCAACTCTGAGATATGCTCAGAGTTGGTCCAAAATTACAATAAATACACTGAACCCACAGACATTGCCAACATCCTGGCAGACAGGTTCAGTGCAAACTTCTCCCTCCCTTCCCCCCCTAAAGAGCAAATATCTATCCCAGCAGAGTGCTGCCTCCCTGACATCTCAGATGCTCAGGTGAGAGCCGCCCTCTCCAAAGCAAAAAACACAGCATCAATGGGACCAGATGGTGTCCCGGGCTGCATTCTACATGAACTCCAAGAAGAGCTAAACCCACATATAAAGCTGCTGTACAATCTCAGCCTTACTAGAGCATAAGTACCCAAAGAATAGCGTACAGCAACAGTGGTCCCACTCCATAACCTAGCCCTATAAGCCTGACTAGCCCGATCTGCAAAGCTATGGAGAGGATCATCATGGAACTCATAAACAAAGACATTGGGGACCTACAGACACTGGATCCTACCCAATTTGGCTTTGTTAAGGGCAGATCTTGCCTCTTAAACCTGGTCGATTTCTTTGAAACAGTCACCAAGGCCATTGATGAGGGGAAGGCAGTCCACACAGCCTACTTGGACCTCGCAAAAGCCTTTGACACAATACCCCACCCGGGCATCATAGATAAGCTCTCCAGCTTAAATATAAACCCCTATGTCATAAGATGGGTTGCAAACTGGCTCAAGGACAGAACCCACATAGTCAGAATTGCTGGAGCCATGTCAGACTCTAAACCAGGTACAAGTGGCATCCCACAAGGCTCAGTCCTGGGACCTCTTGTGTTTGGCATATATTTTTTGGTGGTACAGGCTAACATGGGAGGACTGTGGCTGATCAGGTTTACAGGTGACTGTAAACTGGGCACCATAACTGACTCTCCAGCTGGTACAAGCATCCTCCAAAAGGGTCTCATAGAGACGGATAACAGGTGCCAGAGCCATGGCCTAAAGCTAAATGCTAAAAAGTGTATAGTCATACCCTTTGGCAAAAACAAAGTGCCCACAAATTACCACATAGGCAGGAATCCATTAAGTATCGAAGAAGTAATTAGGGACCTGGGGACCCAAGTTGACAGTAATTTCCCCTTTGACAACCACATTGCCAAAGTGGTTAGAAAGACTTCTATATAGCCAACCTTATCATGAAAGGATTCACATCTGCATCGAGGGAGATCATTGTACCCCTTTATTCATCCCTCATCAGGCCCATAATTGAATACAATGCCCCATTTGGGATGTACCTTACCGGACACCTGCAGCAACTAGAAAGACCCAAAAAGTACCTTACAAAGAGGATCGAGGGACTCAAACAGATGCCATATGCTGCTTGGTTAAAGAAAGTACAGCTCTACTCAGTTGCATACCGCCTACCTAGAGGCGATCTATGCCTGACTTATAAAGCCATGTCCAACCCGGAATTAATGAGCATGCTCCACCTCAGAAAATCCAAATCCCGTAGAGCTACGCGCTCGAGGGACTTGAACCTGAGCACAGAAATAAATTGGACATGCTGGAGGGACAGATTCCTAACCCAGAGGCTCTCTTTGCTCTCGAATAGAATCCCAGTCCATGTTAGGCAGAGCCCCTCACTGACTCTCTTCAAGAGGAATCTTGACGAGTGGATGGGAGATCGTAGGTTTACCACGGGGATTACTTCAGTGTCACCACTAGACAGAGGCACAGTAAACTAACCTTAAAAAGGGCACAGTAAAATCAGTTCATAGGGTGGCAAAAGCCAAACACACTCTTGCTAGGCTTGTAAATGCCTTAGGGCAGATAGCCTAGTATAAACCTATGAACCTATGAACCTAAGTAGGGCATAGCTGAACAAAAGGCAACATGCTCATATTTGCTCTACTGGCCCTTAAGCAGTCTGGTCTGTTCAGTATGAAAATATAAAGCAGTGATGGGTCTCGAACCGAGGATGCTGTGCACTATAGTCATAGTATTGAACTACTAAACCATGACTGTATTGTAATGGTCAGCCTGTATGAAGAAATGTTGATAAGTCTATGCTAAGTATTCCATGGAAACCCTGCAGGCACAGCATAATCCCTGTCGAGTTATGACACAAAGGTGAGTCCCGCAGTAAGAATAAAACCTGACTTTCAACACACACAGTAGAAATGTTAATATTGGACATGTACACATACATCAACAGATGTAATGGACCTCAGACAGCAACATACTGAAAGGTCACACTGGGCATGCTCACACACGTGAATAAATGAGGCAAATGTCAGGCAACAGAACACTGACAGTCTGAACTGGGCATGCTCACACACTTAGGCCATGCATTACCATGCATTGCAGTACAGCAGTGGGCCACACATATCAGGCAGTTGCATGTATTAACCCATGAACCTCTCACTATCCAGCAATCTGCCCTGTGCACAGTTATAGGACAACAGACACATATATAATATAAAGGAACCCTGCCATAATCAAATATGTTCTGCAAATACCTAAGTTTTTCATAGAAAGTGGGAAAGCAAATACTATAAAACCTGAAAACAGTATCAGCAATAAACATTGTGCATCCTGAACATTAGCATAGGTTCAGAGGTTGATACTAGCCTATCCGCCCTAGGGCATGTACAAGCCTAGCCAGAGTGTGTTTGGCTTTCGCAACCCTGTCAAAGTAGAAGACTGTTCCTGTGAATAGTAGGTCACACAAAATAGCCCATTTACATTTATTGTATTGTGCCTCTGTCTAGCAGGGACCCAGAAGATATCCCATGGTAAACATACGATCACCCATCCACTTGTCAAGATGTCTCCTGTAGGTGGTCAGTGGGTGGCTCTGCCCATGCAAAACCAGGATTACGATCCGGAGTGAGTGGAGCCTCTGGGATAAGAATCTGTCCCTCCAGTATGTCCTATTAACATCTGTGCTGAGGTATATGTCCCTGGAGTGTGTACCTCCAAGGGAGTATGATATCCTGAGGTGGAGCATGTCCATTAAATCTGGTTTGGATATTTCCTTAAATTACAGGCACACAACACATCCGTATAGGTGGTAAGTGACTGAGTAGAGCTGGAGTTACTGTATCTGAACTGTGCAGGGCATCCATGTGAGTCCCTACATCTGCTTGCTGTGGAACATTTGTGGCCATTACAGTTGCTGCAGGTGTCGGGTATGGTACATCCCAAATGTGGCATTGTAACCAAGCATGGTCGTGATGAGTATAGTGGCACAATGACCTCACTTGATCAACAATGTGAAACCATATAGGATAAGGTGGGCTATACAGAAGTTCTGTCTAACCACTTTGGCAACGTGATTGTCAAAGGCGAGAGTACAAACAAGTTGTGTCCCCAAACCCCTAACAAATACTACCATATGTAATGGATTACTACCTATGTGGTAATGTGTGGGCATGTTGTTATTCCCAAAGGGGATGACTATGCAACTAATGGCATTTAGCTGTAGTCCATGGCTCAGGCACCAGTCATCCTATCTCTGTGAGACCCCATTTGAGTATGCATGTGCCAGCTGGAGAGTTAATTATGGCACCCAGTTTGCAGTCATCTGCAAACATGGTCAGCCATATTCCTCCTGTGTTAGCCGTACGTCACACAAATATATACTGAACAAGAGAGGTCACAGGACTGAGCCTTGTGTGATGCCATGTGTAACTGGTGTATAGTCAGACATGGCACCTGCAATACTGAGCATGTGGGCGCTATCCCTGATCCAGGTAGCTATCCATCATGTGAGATATGTGTCGATATTGATGCCGGTGAGCCTATGCATAATGGCCGAGTGGGGTATTGTGTCGAAGGGTTATGCAAGGTCCAGGCAGGCTGTGTGGACAACCTCCCCTACACCGATGGACCTGGTAACTGTTTAAAGAATATGAACAGGTCCTGGAGGCAAGATCTGCCCACAACAATGCTTAAATGTGTAAGACCCAGTGTCTGTAGGTTCCCGATGTCTATGTGCATGAGTCCCATTACAATACGCTCCATAGCTTTGCAGAACAGGCTAGTTAGCCTTATAGGCTGATATTGTCTGCGGTCCATTGTTGCAACAACTCTGTGGAGCAGGACCACTATCACTCTACGCCATTCCGTGGGTACATATCCTGCCATAACTCTGATATTGAACAGTGATGTAATGTGAGGGTTACGTCTGTCATGAAGCCCGTGTAAGACGCAGGCCAGGACACCATCGGTCCCATTGATGCTGTGTTGTCTGCTGTGGGGAGGGCAGTACTCACCTGTTTATTTGTGATGTCAGGGAGATTACACTCTGTTGGGATGGACAGTAGCTCCTTAGGGGGATGGGGGGAGACATCTGCACTGAACCTGTTTGCCAGGATGTTGGCAATGTCTGTGGGTTCAGGGTATGTTTAGTCAGTATGCAGTAACTCACAGCATATCAGTGAGTGTCCACCCAGGTACCTGAATTAACTGAAGAAGGCCTTGTGAGTGTCCTACGTGTCTGGTGCAATTGTCCGTTAGAAGCAGGCCTGACATAAATACATGAGTGATTGTAGCTGTCTGCTAGTACAGATCACAGATGCCTTCCCTTTCTGGGATTGTGCTCTATCATGTAGTAGCATCCTCCTTTTGTTGTATAGCTTATTAATGGCCGGGGTCTACCAGACAGGTCCCCTGCCATTGGAGGAGTGAGTCTAGTTGTTATTTGGGATAGCACGATCCATGCAGTCCACTAGGTGTCCATAGAATGTATATGTAAAGGATTCAGCAGTCAGAGCCATACTTACCACTGTCACAGGGTCTCTGAAGGATACCACCTTGGTTTGGAGAAGTGTGACATTTGCTTTTGTGAAGTTCACCAAGATTACCCAGGATGGGTGTGTGGACGGGATATGGATGTCCAGTGAGATAAATGTATGTTCTGACCTTACCAATGAGGGGTATATCTCAGGTGTGGAACATAGAGTCCCCATGTTGGTGATGATCATGTCCAATATGTTGTCCCCTCTTGTGGGTGTGGATACCGGTTGTGCCATAGCATATGAGTGGACAAATAGTAGCAACTGTTGGGTGAGGGTGTTGGGACCTGAGTAGTATCCCCAGTCAATGTGTGGGTATTTGAAGTCACCCAATATAATGGTGTTTGAGGAGACCTTCATATTGTCCAGTGTTCCCAGGAAAGACGAGTGTGGTTTATGAGTTTGGGAGGGTGGTCTGTAGCAGGCAACAAACCAAAAGGCAGATATGCACAATGTTAGGTTCATATGTATGTTCTGTGATGCTTTGTGTAGTGCTACCAGCCCGGAGGTATGTGTATCTGTGATGTATATGGATACTCCCCCTATTTGTGTTGGCCATTCTGAGTTTTGTGGTCAGAAAGCATGGTATGAAACATAACCTGGTAGTGCTGGTGTGCATTTGGGAGCCTGAACCAGGTGTCTGTTAGTGCACAGATATTGCTATTATCCATACTGAGGAGATTCCTGAGTGTTCGCAATTTGAGGGTAACACATCTGGTGTTGAGCAGCATTACCCTCAGTGTCATGTACTCTGTAATGTCTATGGAAGTGGGTTTGCCTTTTGAGCCCCGCTTAAAAAAGGCAGTATGGTGGTAGCAACTGCCTTAGCCAGTATTCGAAAGTCCAAGGGTGACAGGTGCAAGCTGTCCATAAGGAAGCTACGTAGCATGTCGAGCATGTCACCCCAGGCTGACAGACACTGTATCCCCTGTGAATGACACCAATATGTTAGCCAACTGTTAAACATGATCAGTTTGTTGGTATACTGTGACATCATACTTGGTGAGTGTAAGATGCTAGACAAGGTCAGGGTCATACTGGCCTGAGATATATGATCAGAGAGTTCCTCTATGTATCATGTCATGTGGTCCAGGGTGGGATGTCTGAGGGTGTACGCACCAGCATGGACAATAATGGAGCCAGTCCTGCACTTGCTTTGGAGTGACCCGAGTGCATGTGTTATGTTGTGGATCCTGCCACCCGAGAGACAGTTCAATGTGACTATTCCCTTGTTTGGCCTGGTGAGTGGGACGTCAGTGTGTCTGACAATAAGTGTCACCTATTACAAGTGTATTAGGTGTGTTGTTTAGCCCGAAGGGCAATGACTGTGTGGCACACTGACATTGTGAACTATGTGATATATAGGTATTGTAGTGGGGTAGCAGTTGTTTGTGTGTCTGCTTTGGAGGTCTCTGCTGCTTAGGCAGAGTTTATGTAGAGCCTCCAAGCATGTTTATGTGTGATAATGTGGTTTGATTGCTGTCGCTATAGGTTTATGTGAGACTGATATGTGGTGTGTGTGGTTACCTTCACCACCTGATAGACTATGCTAGTCATGGGTCAAGAGAGCTCAGTCTCCTGTATGTCAATATTGTTGCATCTCTCACATATATCTGAGTTTGTTGGGAGGAGGAGAGGGTTGTCTGTGTACATGAGGCAGATGTGACATTGTGTCAAAACCACAATATTCACTAGCTGGACTGGAGAGTACACACGAAACTGACCCCTGGACATGCCAGGATATTATGATGACATACTCCGTAGCCTGATCGCAAAGGATCAGTAGGGTGTTAAGGGTGTAAAAGAGTATAACAGGGATTAGTGCTCAGGTTTGTTGGTGTTTTGTAAAGAGTAGCTGAGAAGGATTCCAGACTGAATCATGACACCTCCTTCAGCTATGTCATAAATAGCAATGTACACTCATATATGACCTGAGTCAGGGCCAACTGTACCTGACTAACAATGCCAGCATCCTGTCAGACAGGCCCATATAGACATACCCACCTCCCACTGACCATAGTCCCAGTCATCATACCAGGAGATATCAAATGTAGAATGGCTGAACAGCTCCTCCCAAAGCCAAAAGCATGGCAGCAGTTGGATTACGTTGTTTCCCAATATGTGTCATGCATGAAATACAGAACAAACAGACCCTGCACATGAACAGTCTGTTGAGCCACACCCTCTCCACAAGATCTGGATCCGTTGAATGTGTTACAGCAACATATGGCACTGCCCACAAGTGTAGGTGCACAACATACCATGGGAAGTATAGTCCAGTAAGCCTATGAAGTCTGATCTGCAATGCCATGGAATCCATCATGGTTGAAGTCATACACAGAGCTATTGGAAGCTGACAAACACACAACCCTACCAACTGTGGCATGTTCATGTGCAGATCATGGTTCCCAAACATGCTAGACTGTTTCCAAGGTAGACATCCAAGACATACATCACTGAACAGAGCTACACATGTCCCACATAGACTTTGAATAGCCCTTTATCAACACCCCTGACACATGTCATATCCACAAAGCCAACAATCTGTGCATAAATATGTGTTGACATATGAAGGAATGTCAATGTGTCCACAGATAGATCACACAAGGTAAGAATTATTGGGTCCTGTTCAAGCTGTTGACACCTGCCAACCCACATGGCTCATTCCTGGGATTGCATAAAACAAAGTGTACACACATTACCATGTCCAGTCTGATGATGTCAGCATCCTACAAATATAGCAGGAGAATAGAAACCACTCAGTAAAGCATGTAGCACGCTGTATTAGTGCATGTATCTTTAGTATCATAACATAGTTAGGTAGGGGTTTGAATCATACAAACACTGGCTGTGTGTGTGTGTGATTTCCTTTGAGAGGCGTGCCCTTTTTGGAGACTGGGAAAACAAATTAAAAGCGGTACATTCCTCTTTGCAAAGACTGATGATGTCAGCATCCTACAAATATAGCAAGAGAAGAGAAACCACCCAATAAAGTATACAGCGCGCCATTTTAATGTGTATGTCTTTAGTATCATAACCATAGCTAGGTCTTAGTTTGAATCTTGCAAATGCTGACTTTGTGGGGGGGGGTGTATGTGTGTGATTTCCTTTGAGAGGAGTGCACTTTTTGGAGACTGGGAAAACAAATTAAAAGATGTATGTTCCTCTTTGGAAAGTCTGATGATGTCAGCATCCTACAAATATAGCAAGAGAATCAAAGTCACCCAATAAAGGATATAGCGCGCCATGTTAAAGTGTATGTCTCTAGTATTATAACCTAGTTAGGTAGGGGTTTGAATCCTGCAAACTCTGACAGTGTTTGTGTGGGGAGTGTGTGTGTGTGATTTCCCTTGAGAGGAGTCCCCTTTTTGGAGACTGGGAAAACAAATTAAAAGAGGTACATTCCTCTTTGGAAAGTCTGATGATGTCAGCATCCTACAAATATAGCAGGAGAAAACAAACCACCCAGCAAAGCATTTAGCGTGTTGCGTTGATGTGTATGTCTCTAGTATCGTAACATAATTAGGTAAGGGTTTGAATCATGCAAACGCTGTGTGTGTGTGACACAGTTGGTCAATGTTGTGTGGGTTTTGCTTTTACTATGGTATGAAATATCATGATTAAAACAGTATGTGCATTGCACACATCAGGTTTCTGCATGGCAAATAAATATGTGTACATGTGACCTCAATAAGTACATAGGTGTGACGCCCGCATACTACATGAATACATTTGTTTCCTTTGACAGATTGTGCCACTGCTTCTCAGATCGTAGGTCACATATGTACGTATGTGACAAGCCCGGCCACTGTAGTGATCTGTGTCCAAGGTCATCTGTGCCACACACACCCATGACAGTTACTATAGAGTACTGTGAGTGAGGGTACATGCCTGGGGTATATGTCAGACATGTTCATACACAACAATGACTGGCAATAATGGACAGTCATTATAGATGTACAACAGCCCTGTGGACATGCATTCAGGCCCCTAATGTCTTATGTGACACACTGAGGGACTCCACAATACCTATGGATATGTGGATACCAAGGGACAGATGACATAACATGTGGCTGTATGTACACATTGTTACCCAACATACATGTTGAGGGCTACCACCTATGTGGTACTGTCGGGATAGTATGTATAGTAAATGTGGATGACTATGCCATAGTCGGCTTTCTGCTATACAGTATGTATTGGATAACAGGTATCAGTCTGCATGATACCCTTGTGTAGGATATGCATACCATCAAGGGAATGCATTGTAGGCCAATGCATGCATTTTCAGATGTGGATGGACATATCCCTAGTGAGTTTTCATGTACCTAAGAGGGCTATATGCCAAACAGGTGTGGTCCCAGGAATGGGTGGTGGTCAATACCACTGGTCACTGTTATAGTATAGTACCGGAAGGATCCAACTGTTACTGAGTTCATTACAACTGTGTGTCATTTGTCAGGACATCATCTAATGATTGGTTATAGTCATGCTGTTGAGGTTGTGTATACTACCAGACTGCAAATCACTGACAGGTATCAACAGTATCACCCACAGCATACTGTCAACCCATGTCATACACACATATGTACCCATGTTAGTACATATCTGTAGTAGAATGCATACTGGCCATCGAAAGATACTATGAGATGTTAACAATGTGTACAACAGGGTCTGTCACATGTCCCATGTGTCCACTATGCATGTACATGCAGACAGTGCGCACCCACCATGTTCACAGATGTACACCTGCTAATCTGTAATGCACACACCACACATGTACTGTTCACTCACTAACACATGCTGGCAACACTGTACACTTCAGCCAAATGGCACATGGGTGGACAATACATGCTTAGACCTAACACTGGTGTAAACAATGCTACATTGATAATCAGAGCTGTGATGCATAATGCCTGCTCAGATATACCTACAAGGATATCATTACACTTTCCTGTTGACAACTTGCTAATATTGCTACATTGCTATAATGTCACTCTGTGCATCAGAACCATGTAAGCCTGCTCCTGCATCAGTGTTACAGATGACAGGAGGTGGCATCATATGCACAGGGTGTGTTGTTGGTTTGCCAGAGTCTGACATTGACCCATCCAATCGACATGTCTGTGTGTGTGTGTGTGTGTGTGTGTGTGTGTGTGTGTGTGTGTGTGTGTGTGTGTGTGTGTGTGTGTGTGTGTGTGTGTATGTGTGTGTGTTTGTGTGTGTGTGTGAGGGACAACAGTGCAGCATGGGCCAATGTTGATGTAATGCTTGTGTGTATGTGTGAGCCCTAGTTGTTTGGTTAATTTGTGTGTGTCTGCATGCACACAGCTCCACCATGTGGCTGCCATATAAGGGAGGTTGTGGGACAGGCACAGACTGTACCTGCTAGGTTGTACAGATCACTGTCTCTGGGCACGGACACGGTACCTCTGCCTGGCAGAGGTACTACGGGCAGTATCGGGTACCACCCCTGACTGGGTACTATCATCACAGGCAGAGGTATGATGACTGGACCCATGTCCCTGCTGGGACTGGCCAGAGCCACGTGCATCTAGTCTACTAGGACGGTCTATAGACAGGCCAGCCCCAGCACTGCTGGGGCTGGTACTGCCACTACGGGAGCTGCTGTGATCTGTGTGCTATCCGCGTCAACTGCCAGCTGTTACTATTCTGGCATGCATCCGCGTCAAACTCTCACCCGTCCCGCACAGTCCTGGTGCATGGAAGACACATTGCGGAGGGTGTCTATTGTCTCCCTCCAATATCTATCAATGACCTCGGTGTAATTCCGGATGGCACCAACAAGGTCATAGATGCTGTCATTGATAGTGGTGTAATGGGCCCTCTGCATCCTTAGTCCCTGTCTGGTGTATCGTTCCATACGTGCCTGTGCCTGCATTACAGCCAGGACCATACTGGAGGTTGTAATACCTCTGGGGGCATGTCTGCCAGGGACAATATGACCAGTGGTGCTCCCCCGAGAACCCCTGGACATCTGCCTATGTGGTACCATTCCAGGAATTCGGCTATGGCTGCTGTGAGGGGATGCAAGTGCCATGGGTACCACACTTTCCTGGTCAATGCCAACTGTATGCTGTCCCTCGGCTAAGGCCATTGGTGATGAGGAATGTATCGGCAGTATGAGCGTGTGCATAGATGGAGTTGAACGCTGTGTATTGTCGATTGGTGGACCAATGACAGACCCTGTCAAACCTTCCTGTGCCAAAATACATGTCTCATCATCTCCACTATTAGTGGCAGTGACTTCAGGTTCCCTGCTGCTTTCAGCCACCCCAAACTCAGCACCTGTGAGAGGAAGACAGGAAACACAATATACAATCTGTACATGATGTTAGCACACATGCCCACATGAACACATGCACACATGCACACATGGACACATGCACACATGCACACATGAACACATGCACACATGCACACATGCACACAAATACACTCCTCACTACAGCACATACACACACACGCACACACACACACACACACACACACACACACACACACACACACACACACACACACACACACACACACAAACACATACCAGCAATCCAACACATACTCAATAATGGGTGAAGGTGGGTGCCAGTATCACAAGGCAAACAGTCACCTCACATGTGTCAGCATGCAGAATATGTGTTACTCAAGACTATGCAGTGCAAGTGTAGACGGCCCTATTTAATGGCATTATACATGGCTTTGATGCATGTGTGTAGTTGTTCAGTGATTGGCTACACCCTGGAACACAATGTGTACATGGACACAACATTGCTGTGCATGTATTACTAGCTCTGCAATGTCCTGTGCACCATCACTCACAGGTATACATACCATGGCTGCATGTGTTATCTGTGTGACACATAGATTGCCATGTGTGATTACAGTGTCTGTGTCCATAGCAGATAATAGTGTGCAAAGGTGTAGCACATGCATGCTATGTACACACATGGGATGAGTGGTGCATGTAGACGTGAAGGAATCGCAATGCTCAACATGGCACTTGTACAGTGGTTATGGTGAGTGTGGGACATATTGCAGATATGTCAGTGCCAGCCATGACATGGCATGCTACACGACTGCAACATTAAACACCACACATACCCAATGTGTGTCATGTGACTTATACACCCAATAGCATTCCAGAATATATATGTGACTCTTTGTACAGATGGCGACTGCTGTGTATATTGTGTATACTGCCATATGTAAGCACACACACAACATGCTATGCATATTGTGTATAGGTGCATATGTTTGCACACACACAACATTGAGGTGCAAAGCAATGACTGCTATGTGTAGTACTGTGGTCACTGTAACTGGATGGGGTGTAGTACTTTGTGCCATCATCATCATGCATCTTGTGGTCACACATGGCCCATAATTTGTGACAGACCACCGCCTAGCATGCTGTACCTGAACTGAAGTGCTGTGGCTACATTCACAATTACACACCCACTTTGTACATGGGTGTGTGAGGTGCCCAATAGGGAGCATTGCCTAACATGACTGTATTATGTGTTGAAGAGTATTGCACAGCCCCATGATAGGCCTCTACCCCTGAGGTACATCATGTGTGTGTGGATGACATGTGGGATACTGAAGTGTGACCTTACAGCGGGTGTGTGGTAACGCCATATGTAGCATGTTTTTGTGTACTGCGTATGATAAATGTGTTATGTTGTGTACAGCTGTAGCAACTATGCCTATCCAATGTGCAGTACGGTGTTGCCACAACTGTGACTGATGCTCTGTGTATTGCATGTCATTGAGGCAGCTACTGACATTACTGAGCTGTGCAACGTCTTACAGCAAACATGCACGGCATGCATTATGCGTAGGTGTGTTACATGTACATGGCCTACACCTCACCTATGACATGCACATTTCATTACCAACATTGCAGTTATACCGCACTCACCAGCATGGATCATCTGCCCTGCTGTCACACCAGAGGGACCTACGAGAATATGAGATAGTTCGTCAGTGGCCACAACTGTGGCATTACTACAGTGGGTATACTAAACTACAGTGGAACAACAGTCAACAGTCACAGGTGTAGAGATAATATTCCAAATATCAGTATTGCATAACACTAGGCAGCACAACTGCTAAACACACAGTACACATCTCATGTAGACATAATCTAACAATACAGTTAACTATAGTCTACAGATAGGGCATGTTACCTTCTCGCTCCATGTGAACATGCTGGGTGGCTCCGGCCTCCATGACAACACGTCACAGGTTGTTGCTGCTATTGTCCAGGAGCCACCACGCTTAGGAGCAGCTCCTCCACTCTGGTGAGGGGGGGATGAATGGCCACCCCACCAACTGTGGCAAGCTGTTGTCTTTGGATATCAGACGCACACTGCCAGACATGTCTAATTAAATCACTGCAGTGATGGCATACCTGCTCATATGTCTGGTTATGCATGCCTATGTCATTTACCTGACGAACAAGATCCTGCCACAGTGCAGTCCGCTCCTGCTGGTGCTGGCTGCTTCAGGAAAACAGCATTGCATACTGCTGCACCAGGCTTTGGACAATTTCATCTTCCTCCGCTGCTGTATATGATGGGTTGCGTTGGTGGGCCATCTGGCTGAAAAAGATATGAACAATATGTGTGAGCGAGTCCTGTGGCACACTTTAAACCTTTAACCAAAGATATCACTTTACTGACATATATACCATCCATTTGTCTGTCAGGGGTTACACACATTCACTATCACTTATTGGTTCTCAGACCACAACTGACTAACAGTGCCTGGCACACTCTATATATCACACCACTATACAACAGTACCCGGCACACTGTTTGTGACACAATGCACAACCTCGACACAGGGGTATATATCATGCCAATGCACGAACAGAGATGTCATCCATTGCAATGAATGTAAAGTACAGTTACAGTGGTACAAGTCAACCACCCTAGACATTGATACCATACCCCTGCCTAGCATATGTGTACAGTTGTTACTATAGGTGGCATACTGCTGTAACAGAGCATATATGTTGCTGGACACACATGTATACTCTGTAACACACATATGATTGCAGCCATGGTACAGGCATAATTACACACACATCAGACAAACATACAACGCACCACTGTATGCCAACACAGATGAGCATTACCTGTGTACCATACAGTACTGTGTGCCACTACTTACAAACCCTTATGCCTGAGTTTTGTCCTCTATGCAGACTACTGGACACCCACAAATATAGTGTTTCCAAGCAATGTGAACAAACACCATACTGTGCTGTTTAGGCCTACAGCTTCAGGTAGTACTACAGTTCCTATGGGAGTTGGATTCACCAGCAATACCACTCACTAAGCATACATGTATTGCTTTAGCCTACAATGAGACACCATGGTCGTCAACAAGGAACTACGTCACATCGTATGCCATACTACAATGTCTGCCTAACAGTACAATACACATCTTTTCCTGGCGTCACAGCTAGGATAGACACTACCATGTCAGATACAACTTCACACTAACCTATCACACCTTTACAGACCTTGCACACATTCAGCGTTACACTTATTTAACCTCAAATAGCAGGTATTGCATTGAGTACATGTGTGAGTGCATAGTGTCATAGGTAGGTTATATGCTATTGGCCCTAGGGCCTACGGCAGCCTAGCCATATGCTACCCTGGCCTTTGACACACATGTGCTTTGATTTCACTTGCCCCTGCCAACCAGAACTGCAGAGGGGGTTCTTGGGGTGTATTACCAATCTCCCAAACAATCATCAGGGGTACTTATGACAACTGCTAATGAGGAGCCTTGTTTGCTATTGCTAGGTGGTCTATTCCAGTGTATGGCATATCTCTGAGATAGGAACCTATCTTTCCAGCATGTGCTGTTTAGTGAGCTGACGAGGTTTAGGGCCCTAGAGCGTGTATCCCGGAGGGATTGTGATATGTTGCCATGGTGGTTGTCACCCAGCTATGGGTGTGACATACCTCTGTATGTCTGGCAGAGGTCGCCTCTGTGTGGCCAGTATGCAATACAGTCTAGATGTGGCTTTGTGAGTCAGTCTGCATAGGGCATCTGTTTGCAGCCAGTATTACCCTTTGTGAGGTATGTCTGTGGCCTTTCCACCTGCTGTAGTTGTCATGTGAGGTACATACCACACAGGGCATTGTGATGAGTAGAGGGGAACACTGACCTATATTTCCCCTAGATGACACACCTGTTATCATGACACATACCACACAGACAGATTACAGGTCTAGTGTGGCACTGTCTTTATCAAAGAGGTGGCTACTGTCCACTTGTGTCCCATGTTCCCTTATAACACCTTCAGTGTTGGGTAGATCTCTACCTAAGTGGTAGTTAATGGGTACAGTGTTTTGGAAAGGAGGAATGGCACTGCAGTATCAACACTTGTCTACAGTCCATGCCTTGGTCACCACACACCTGTTGCAGTACATATGGCCCCATGTCTCTCTCTCTCTCTCTATATATATATGTATATATATATATATATATATATATATATATATATATATATATATATATATATATATATATATATATATATATATATATATATATATATATATATACATATCTATACACATACATGTACACATCCATTGCTGTACAGATAGATGTACATATAGGCACATGTACAGTCCACCTTTCATGGTGGGGATATCAGTTATGCGACAGTTGTGGGATGTACAGTTATGTGATTATATTGCACAGTGTTGTGCAGAATGTATGTGGGTGTCCCTGGCCCATGTAGCTTTAGCAGGCCTCACTGGCTGTAACACAGCAGATCTGACAAATCAGTTCCACAGCGTTTAACCAGCACATGACATATATCGGCACTGCATGCTGTTTTCTATGCTACACACTACAACCTACATAGATATATGCACATAACAACCTTCAACAATATATATCTGTCCACCCTTCACTAACAGTTGCAGTATGTCCCTTGCCCTATGCACATATGCAGATACAGATAGATACATACTGCTGCCACACATGGATGATTTGCAGTGTGTAGAGTACTCTTCAGGAACATCTACTACATGCCAACACATACATATGAGTTACATGCCTTACCTTTGTATTTCCCTGCTCCGTCTGTTATAGTTTTGTAGGTTTTTTTTTTTGGTTGGTTGTTTGTTTTGGGTTTTCTCTCTCTGTTTCTGTTTCTGTCTCGGTTTCTCTCTCTGTTGTCTTTGTCTCTATCTGTGTCTCTCTCTTGCTTTATATCTCCCTGTACCTGCAATGATATTATTGCATGTGTGGACAGCAGGTACAGCCTGCTTTTCTAGGTATCTGCACTTGTGAATGTGACAGCCTCTGCACCAATTGCTGCCCACCATTCAGTAATTGCTTGCAGCCTGCTGTGTGCTGATTGCATTACTCACTGTGATTGCAGCCCACTGCTATAAAATGCTAGGTTAGGTAGGCGTAGCCCTTTCAGCTTTCCAAGGTGGGGCCCATGCTTGTTTGCTCCGGACACCGTTGTGTCAGTCAGAAGGTTGGTATATGTCTGTTATCTGAAGCTAGGGTTGTAGCCAGTGATCTGCATGTTGTACTCAAACCTGAATGTTGCTGCTTCCAGTACACACTTCTCAGTGTAGACATGTACTCACCCCTCCAAATGATAACACAGGATACATGGGAGTATGTACTTTCTTTCTGAATTAGACATTTAACTGCCATACAAATGTGGTTAGTGCACTGCATTCCTGTGGCACATGCAGTGTTTGTGAACTGCTATACTATAATTATTACGTTACTCACCTATGAACAGTTTGTGGTTTGTTTGTGTTGACATTAGCACAGGCTGCTCAACACAACTGGACATATTTCAGTACTGAGTATGCCTACCTACACCCTGTTTTTTGCCTGAATACACAGGTGTGTTGTACCTTTGGGTAGGGGTGCAGAACTGCAAAGAGCATTTTTTATTATTATGTGAGGTTTATCTTGCTGAACATATAAGATTGCTGTGTACCTGTTAGTCTGTCAAGGCAAGTAGTCTGTCTGCGTAGCTCCCACCTGTGGACATATCCAGATGGTAACTAGAGGTTATCCTATTATACTTTGTCTGTGCACCACACCAGTCTTTTCAGCACTGGCACATTGGCATTGTCACAGTTAGTTGCTAGCAGTACATGGCTACATCCTGTGATATTTCTGTGTTGTACTCCTACATAAGGGCATGCTTGTGGAACTCCTTCCAATGCTATTTGCAGTGTGTTTAACAGCAGTAATGCTGATATGCCTGTGTGTTTCTGCCTCTGCCAGGCCTCAGATACTCTCAGGTATGTATTTGAACGGCCTCAGTGAAAGGTACATATATGTTAGATAAACCTGCAATATATTACAGTCATATTGCAGTTGAGACTTTATTGGGAATCAGAGCATATGTATACCTACACCTTTTCTGATGTGCAAGCAGTGTCTACGCTCACCTATTGAGATTATTCATTACGTGTGATTCCACACTTGTCTGCCTAAAGTTAATACTTTCCAGAGTGATTCAGTGGGGCACAGCTAACATTTGTTTACAAATCAGGGACATCCCTGTAAAGCAGTCACAGTTGGAGTGTCTGGCATCTGCCCTAATCAACTTTGCCAGTATTTATCCTGTTCTGATACTGTGTGGCGTTTGTAAGGTGCTACTGTAACATTATTCCCTGCTTGGATGGCTGGTTCTCTTTTCACAGTCATGTCATGCAATTCTACAACAACTGCTGGTAAAGACGCACAGAACAGGATTTGTGTTATACCATTCCTAATTTCCATTTACATTCCCTCATTGTAATGCATGAAATATTTATGTCAGCACCAAGTTATTTGTGTATCTGCTGTGGCTTAGTAGTAATTCATGTAGTTTATTGTGTAGTAATTCATGTAGTTTATTGTGTCAATGGTCTGGGGTTTGAGACTGGCAGAGATTTCTTTTGCTGATGAGCAGAACAAGGGCCCTTCCACAGAATGACTAAGGCACTTTTGAGCAGTTGTAAGCGGGTTTGCATGGATTTGCACAATGCTTAGCGATGCTTAGCTAAGCGCACACACTCACTTAAACCTGCTTACTACTGCTTAAAAGTGCTTACTCCCGCTAACCCCCACGTTGATTTCTTTTAAAGAAAAGAAAATTGGAAGATAGGAAAGAAGTGAAAAAGGGGGCACAAAGAGGAACAGACAGTAGGTAAACAAGCTCGGGATGTACAGGATGGATGTAAGGAAGGTCCATAGCTGCCCATTTCTTAAACAGCAACAGCTGTGCATATGCAATAAATTTGGAGTGAAATTTGAAACCTTCCACCCCTGGGAGAGGGGTGAGGACAACAAAGTATGTTGTATTGCCAATTATAATTATCAGTTTACATGTCCAGTGGACATGTGTGCGAAATGGGCAGCTATGTATGGGGCATAATTTTTTTGTGGGTACAGATTGCCCTTTTTTTTTTTTTTTTTTTTTTTCAGGTGAGAGTGGTAAGTGAGGTAGAGGAAGTAGGTATGTTTGGGAAGGTTGGTTGGGGAGGTAAACAGACAAGACAGATAAGACGCATACAGGGGCGGTGTATGACACATGGGGTGGGTGAACACAATTGATGGGGATGGATGTTTGGAAATTGCAAGCCCATGAGCCCACAGATGGTAACAGTGGAACTGAGATCCCCACCCATGGGCAGTCACCACTGTACCTTCACAGCCCCGAGGGTGGCTGTGCTGGTGGCTGCGTAGGATGGGCAGGCTCACCCGTGAGATGCACCACTCTCGCCTCAAGTGGGCATAGGGGATCAGTGACTGAACGCTGGATATCCCTACGCACCACAGCCTGGACCCTTCGAAGGGTGACAGGTGGTCCTTCTCCGCCCATGCTTGCACGGGGGGGTGAGCCCCATCCCTTGCAGTGCTTCCACCTGAAGGTGGCACAGGACCAATGGAGTCGGGGAGCCCGGGTTGGGCACTGGACCTGCTGGTGCCAGGTGCACTCGCCAGCTGAGGAGGGACAGGTGGGTCTGCTGAGACCGTCTTTCCCATACGTTCTGTGATTAGGTGTGTTTAATTACAACATAAACAACAGCATTCCAGATTAGTTGTAACAGCATGCAGTAATATTCCCATTAACTCAGCACACCAAGGTTCCAGCAGTTGAACAGCAAGCATAACACACGCATATATTGAACGACAGTGGATATTCCAACAGCATGCAGGGATGTTTGGTAGCAACAGGCCACCATGATTCTGGTGTTTGAACAGGGCATATGCATCAACGTGAATGCAAATATTTATAGAAGAATACAACATATGTCCCAACAAATATTTAAGATTACACATATCCACTGAGGTGTGGAATTGCATGGTTTATGCACATACAGTAGGGTGTAGAAAAAAACCTTGACTAACATCTTATAATTACTTTTAGTCTACACTACATTCCTAGTGACTGCAAGTGTATATCCCCTACATGTATTATTACACTTGCCACTATGCATTAGGTTGTGTAATGGGTTTGGCTAGTTCAATATATGCCTGACCTATATCTGACATACTAACTGTCCAAGATGCAGATGTTACTGCTACATATTCCTTGATTGCATTTATATTTCTTTATCTACATATCTGGATGTTTTCACATGACATTTTCACTTCAATTTGTACAGAACCCTGCATTTCTTGACACACATTCACATTTCTGGGGAACAAATTAACATGCTACTCGTGTGCCAGATTTACTTATGCATGCCAGCCAGTAACTGACTGTTGAGGACTGTATATATGCTTCACAGCTACTAGCACTTCCATCACCCACTTTATATGGGACTGCACAACTCTGGGTTGCCAGCACTTTTTAAAGCAGTACTATTTGTATAATGCAACATTTCAAACTAAGTGACACAGACACACTCTGGGTTTTAGACCTTTATTAATGACATTACACACTTTTCCACAGGCTCACTCCTTTATTTGTTATAACGGTGCATATGGAAGACATATTCAACACATATTATACCTTTATTAATAGGTTAGAACACTCTTTTTCAGGCTCACTCACTTATTTTATATGACAGTACCTGCAGAGATATTATTCCGGACATATGTTACCTTTCTTAATGGGTTACTACACTCTTTTTCTGGCTCTCTGACTTTTGTATCTGACAGTACATGCAGAGGACTTATTCAGGCCATTTATGGCTGTATTATTGGACTACAACACTTTATTTCATGCTCTCTCCCCTATTTTATATAACAATACATGCAGAATTATCACTAACCTGCCTGGTTGCGCAGCCTTAACATCCTATCTACATACGCTTGCTGATTCACAGCACAGTCACCTGCAGCTGTAAAGTAAATTAAGGGATATTGAGACATACCTATCTGTTATACAGAATCAATTATCAATTCTTACTTACTGTATTCCATGGCTACCTACTCAGTTGTGGGGCATCCTGCATCCCACGGGCCTCCTGTATTCATTGGTTCAGGCGGTCCTGCTTCCGTCTCTTCAGGTCTGCGTGGTGGTGACGGACATGCTCACCAGTCCGAGGAATGCCTGTGACTCTGGTGAGGTCATGAGCTAACCGGTTCCAAGCCTCTGCTTTGTACTCCATCCCTTGGAACTGGCCCTGCAGGAGTCTTGACTCATGATGGTGGACAAGGAGCCAAACCATGTATTTCGACTCCTCGATGCCCCAACATTGCACTTTGAAAAATGTACCCTCTCCAGCACCAGCCATTCTAACTGCAGATGTGAGCTACAATCAGTTATGGTGCGTATTCCCACCTATGGGGCTTAAATATGCCGCATTTCCCGCACTTTTTTGTGATTGGCCATTTTTGAAAATTCTCGGCTGACTGAAGACCTGCTTAGTAATGGTTAATCTACCATTACTAAGTATATGTATGTTAACCCACATACCATTACTAAGTATATGTATGTTAACCCGAACCCACAGACATTGCCAACATCCTAGCTGACAGGTTCAGTGCAAACTTCTCCCCCCCCATCCCCACCAAAAGGGCAAATATTTATCCCAGCAGATTGCTGCCCCCCCTGACATCTCAGATGCTCAGGTAAGAGCTGCCTTCTCCAAAGCAAAAAACACAGCATCAATGGGACCAGACGGTGTCCCGGGCTGCGCCCTACATGAACTCCAAGAAGCCCTAAACCCAAACATAAAACTACTGTTCAAGCTTAGCCTTCCTACAGGATATGTACCCAAAGAGTGGCGTACAGCAACAGTGGTCCCTCTACACAAAGGTGGTGCCTCAACAGATCCTGGAAACTATCGTCCCATAAGCCTGACTAGCTTAGTCTGCAAAGCTATGGAAAGGATCATCATGGACCTCATAAATAAAGATATTGGGGACCTACAGACACTGGATCCTACCCAGTTCAGCTTTGTTAAGGGCAGATCCTGCCTCTTAAACCTGGTTGATTTCTTTGAAACAGTCACCAAGGCCATTGACAAGGGGAAGGTGGTCCACACAGCCCACCTGGACCTCGCAATAGCCTTCAATACAATACCCCTCTTGGGCATTATAGATAAGCTCACCAGCTTAAATATAAACTCCTATGTCACTAGATGGGTTGCAAACTGGCTCAAGGACAGAACCCACATGGTTAGGCTGGAGCCATGTCAGACTCCAAACCAGTTACAAGTGGCGTCCCACAAGGCTCAGTCCTGGGGCCTCTCTTTTTTGGTATATATTTCTCGAGGTACAGGCCAACACGGAAGGACTGTGGCTGACTAAGTTCGCAGATGACTGCAAACTGGGTGCCATAATCGACTCTCCAGCCGACACAAGCATCCTCCAAAAGGGCCTCATAGAAACAGACAGCTGGTGTCAGAGCCATGGCCTCAAGCTAAATGCCAAAAAGTGTATAGTCATCCCCTTTGGCAAAAAACAAAGTGCCCACAAATTACCACATAGGTGGTAATCCATTAAGTACAGAAGAAGAAATTAGGGACCTGGGGACCCAAGTTGATAGCAATCTCTCATTTGACAACCACGTGGCCAAAGTGGTTAGAAAAACATATTATATAGCCCACCTAATCATGAAGGGATTCACATCTAGATTGGGGAAGGTCATCGTGCCTCTTTACTCATCCCTCATCAGGCCCATAATTGAGTACAATACCCCTTTCAGGATGTACCTTACCAGACACCTGCAGCAACTGGAAAGACCCCAAAAGTACCTCACCAAGAGGATCATAGGGCTCAAACAAATGCCATATGCTGCCCGGTTAAAGAAACTCCAGCTCTACTCAGTGGCATACCGCCTGCTCAGAGGCGATCTGTGCCTGACGTATAAAGCCATGTCCAACCCAGAATTAATGGACATGCTGCACCTCAGAAAATCCAAATCCCATCGAGCTACGTACTCGAGAGACTTGAACCTCAGCACTGAAATAAATAGGACATGCTGGAGGGCCAGATTCATAACCCAGGGGCTCCCTTCACTCTGGAATAAAATCCCAGTCTAGGTTAGGCAGAGTCCCCCATTGACTCTATTCAAGAGGAATCTTGATGAGTGGATGGGAGATCGTAGGTTTACCCCAGGTATCACTTCTGTGTCACTGTTAGAGGCACAGTATACTAACCTCGAAAAAGGGCATAGCAAAATTAATTTAAAATGGGTGGCAAAAGCCAAACACACTCTGGCTAGGCTTATAAATGCCCTAGGGCAGATAGCCTAGTATGAACCTATGAACCTATGAACCTATGAACAGTGGCTGTTTCTCATAGGTTGTTATGGCTTAGTGGTTCTGTGCTTTGATTATGATGCACAGAGGCCTAGGTTCGAACCTTGTCATTCATTTTATTTTCATACTGTCCAAACAGGCTAGGGGGTGTGGCTGTGTTTAAGCAACTTTGCTCTACGTTACTCCACCTTGCCCTACAGTGCACTGGTTGACACGGTGCGCACGGCCGCACAAACACATTGTGCTGGTTAAAGCATTATTTCGCTATGGGCACCTCTATTGCACTGGGAAAAGCGCTCTTAAATGTTGGACAACTATTGCGTGGAGTAAAGTGCTATTAAACTATGGGCACCTCTATTGCACTGGGTAAAGCGATATTAAACTATGGGCAACTCTATTGCGCTGGGTAAAGCGCTGCTTATCTGTAAGCAATTATGTATCGGGATCCTTTAAAAATTTAATATTTTCTTCACTGATACATTGGCCATTTCACTGCTTTTTACTGATATTTTAATCATATGTGTCAGGTATTATTCCATGTACTGATTTAAAACATAAATAAGAAGGGGAGTGGTTGGACTTGAACTGTGAATGCCTCTTCTTTGTGTGAACGCTCTACCATTACGCTATTGCTATTTGGTGTGGTTTGCATAACATTCTTTCTTATGCTCTTCCATGTCGGAATTGCTAACTACAACTAAGCGATGGGCACACCCGCGCACACGCGTGCAAATACGGGCAGCTATTTCGGGAATTTAAAAAAAATAAAATTAATTTTTTAATTTTCATAACTGTGATGGGGGTTTACAATGTCAGGGAGTGTGGTGTTGGGTGCAAGGACATTTGAGCGGACTCGCTCTTGTGTACTTTCCTTTTCCTTTTCCAAACCTTCCAGGGGCGTGGCCATATAGACTGCTCGGCAGTCAGACACACCCCCTGCTTTCCTACCCGGTTCGTTTAAGACTTACGGTTGAGTCAGCGTGCCCTCATGAATATTCATGGCATGCTGACATCATACCGTTCAACTGCAGCCTCCGAGTAAGACTTATTAAGTCTTACATGGAGGATTCTTGAATCCGGGGGATTGTCTATGTTGGTGTGAATTACCTGAGATGCACCTCCCTGGACTACATAAAAAGAGACATAGAGGAGCTCTCAGATCTTTTTGCCCAGGCAGGTATGAAACTAGCCCTGAGTAGCATCTTACAGTCACCCAGAATGATACCACAGTACAAACAAAAAATGATTGACTTCAATATATATAATTCATACCATGCCTTTCAGCCCCAAATGTGGACCAAAGCCCTAAAGGTGGTGGTGGCTACATATTC
>NC_056731.1:1732914643-1732917143 GCF_019279795.1 Protopterus annectens | reverse complement strand
GAGCGCATCTGCCCCGAGGCGGCGGGGGGAGCGGAGCGAGGTCCCCCGGGAGGCTCCGAGGGCACGCGGGACACGGCCCCGCCAGGCAGCCTCCAGGAGATCTGGGGGAGACGGGGACCGTGGAGCTCTGGATCGGAAAGGAGCGGGCCGCGGAAGCCCCGATGAGAGCGGATCTGCCCCTCGGCGGCCGGGGGGAGTTCCGCGGGGCCGGCCCGGATCGGAGCGAGGTCCCCCGGGAGGCTCCGAGGGCACGCGGGACACGGCCCTGCCAGGCAGCCTCCAGGAGATCTGGGGGAGACGGGGACCGTGGAGCTCTGGATCGGAAAGGAGCGGGCCGCGGAAGCCCCGATGAGAGCGGATCTGCCCCTCGGCGGCCGGGGGGAGTTCCGCGGGGCCGGCCGGGATCGGAGCGAGGTCCCCCGGGAGGCTCCGAGGGCACGCGGGACACAGAGCGATCCGGCAGCCTCCGGGAGATTCCTAGCCCGGGAGGGAGAGCTCTCCCGCCCCGGTAGTAGCGGGAGCCGGTGGGGGCCCCCCCCCACGGAAGTCCGGAAGGGAGAGAGGGTGCGAGATCGGCCGGGCCGGGAGAGCTCCCGCCTGGGTGAGGGGGTCCCGACCGCCCCCCCCTCCAGGTGGAAGTCCTCAAGGGAGCGACCCGCCGGAGTCCGCGGGACCCCGAGGGCTACTGCCCGGCCACGGGGGAGGGCGTCCGACCTCCCCCGGTACCCGACGGCGTCCTCGAAATATCGCAAAGTGCCCGGAACCCCACTGGACGGGAAAGCGCGGGGCCGCGGAAGCCCCGATGAGAGGGGATCTGCCCCTCGGCGGCCGGGGGGAGTTCCGCGGGGCCGGCCGGGATCGGAGCGAGGTACCCCGGGAGGCTCCGAGGGCACGCGGGACACGGCCCCGCCAGGCAGCCTCCAGGAGATCTGGGGGAGACGGGGACCGTGGAGCTCTGGACCGGAAAGGAGCGGGCCGCGGAAGTCCCGATGAGAGCGGATCTGCCCCTCCGCGGCCGGGGGGGAGTTCCGCGGGGCCGGCCGGGATCGGAGCGAGGTCCCCCGGGAGGCTCCGAGGGCACGCGGGACACGGCCCCGCCAGGCAGCCTCCAGGAGATCTGGGGGAGACGGGGACCGTGGAGCTCTGGACCGGAAAGGAGCGGGCCGCGGAAGTCCCGATGAGAGCGGATCTGCCCCTCGGCGGCCGGGGGGAGTTCCGCGGGGCCGGCCCGGATCGGAGCGAGGTCCCCCGGGAGGCTCCGAGGGCACGCGGGACACGGCCCTGCCAGGCAGCCTCCAGGAGATCTAGGGGAGACGGGGACCGTGGAGCTCTGGATCGGAAAGGAGCGGGCCGCGGAAGCCCCGATGAGAGCGGATCTGCCCCTCCGCGGCCGGGGGGAGTTCCGCGGGGCCGGCCGGGATCGGAGCGAGGTCCCCCGGGAGGCTCCGAGGGCACCCGGGACACAGAGCGATCCGGCAGCCTCCGGGAGATTCCTAGCCCGGGAGGGAGAGCTCTCCCGCCCCGGTAGCAGCGGGAGCCCGGAGGGGGTCCCCCCCACGGAAGTCCGGAAGGGAGAGGGGGTGCGAGATCGGCCGGGCCGGGAGCGCTCCCGCCTGGGTGAGGGGGTCCCGACCGCCCCCCCCCTCCAGGTGGAAGTCCTCAAGGGAGCGACGACCCGGAGAGTCCGCGGGACCCCGAGGGCTCCTGCCCGGCCACGGGGGAGGGCGTCCGACCTCCCCCGGTACCCGACGGCGTCCTCGAAATATCGCAAAGTGCCCGGAACCCCACTGGACGGGAAAGCGCGGGGCCGCGGAAGCCCCGATGAGAGCGGATCCGCCCCTCGGCGGCCGGGGGGAGTTCCGCGGGTTCGGTCGCACCCCGCGGGTCCGTCCCCCCGATCGTCCTCCGGGCACGCGCGATCCGGCACGATTCGGCAGCCTCCAGGAGTTAAGGGACGACGGGGCGTGCCGTGGGGAGCGCGAGTCCGGGTCCCAGCCCCGGGGAGAACGCCTCCCGGCGGGCGCCCCGGCGGTGGGGCAGGCCGAGGCGCCTCCCCCCGCCGTCCCACACCGATCGATCGGGCCGACCGACTCCCACTGGCGGAGGGCCCCCGCGGCGTGGCCCCGCGGGTCACGGCCGTCGGGTCGAGCCTCTCCTCCCAGGGAGCGAGGCGCGGGTGGGGGCCGCGGAGCGTTCCGCGCGCCCCCCGGCGGCGTAGTCCAGGCGAGACCGACGAGCCCGGGCCGAGGCGCAGGGGTCCTGCGACGTGCCCGGCGGCCCCGCTCAGCGGGCGCCCCAGCGGGAGCACCGGGAGCTCCGCCTCCCCCCCTCTCTGGCTGTAGCGCGGCAGCGCCCCACGCCGGCCCGCGTCCCTCCGGGGCCGCGGCCGCCGGTCCGCGACCAGCACCCGGGGTGCCCCCTCCGCGGGGAGTGGGACCCCTCCCGCGGGCGGAGGCTCGTGCGGCGGGGGGCTCCGGCCCCCCGCCCGATCCCTCCGCCC
>NC_056731.1:1732889643-1732902143 GCF_019279795.1 Protopterus annectens | reverse complement strand
GGGCCCCCGTCCCCCCAGGGAGAGATGCGGATGGAGGAGACGAGTCCCCCCACCGCCCCGAGCCGGGAAGCCTGTCTGAGGACGGGAAGGGAGCGGGCGCGCGTCGGTCCCGCCCCCCCCAGAGGCTGTCTGTGGTAGCGCCACCGGGCTGCCCTCCTGGGGCGGGTCCCGACGTCCACCTGCCCGGTCCCCGCGCTCCGTAAATTGGCTCACTGACAGAACCCATACTGTGAAAGTAGCAGATTCCAAGTCAGACTACAAACCAGTCATGAGTGGAGTCCCACAGGTATTGGTCCTGGGTCCTCTCCTACTTTTCTGAAGTCCAGGCCAAAATCAAGAGACTCTTGCAGACCAAGTTCGCAGATGATTGCAAACTGGTAGCCATTATTAGCTCTCCAAATTATGTTGACATTCTACAGAAAGGTCTCATGGAGACCAATGACTGGTGTCAGAACTATGACCTTAAGCTCAATGCCACAAAATTTATCATCATTCCGTTTGGGAAGAACATGGTACCCATGAATTACCACATCAATGGTAGTCCTCTGAACACCAAATGTGTTATAAAAGATCTAGGAACACAAGTGGATTGCAACCTCTCCTTGGACAATTACATTGCCACTGTCGTCAGAAATTCCTTCTATGTGGCACATCTCATTTCAAAAGGTTTTGCATCAAGGAAGAAAGAGGTCATTGTCTCTATCTACTCTTCCGTTATCAGACCAGTTATCGAGTACAATGCCCCATTTGGCATGTACTTCACTAGACATATGCAGCAACTCGAAAGACCACAAAATTACCTCACGAAGGGGATCCTAGGCCTTAAACACTTGCCCTATGTCGATAGTCTAAAAATAAATCCAGCTTTTCTCGGTATCATATCACTTACTTAGAGGTGATCTCTGCTTAACCTACAAAGCTATGTCAGACCCAATGCTTTTAGAAATGCTACATCTAAAGAAATCCCAATCCCTTCGGGCCACATGCTCCAGAGACCTCATCCTCATTACCATAATCAACAGAACTTGCTGGAGGGACAGATTCCTATCACAGAGATTGCCCATGCTCTGGAATAAACTTCCCTTGCATGTCAAGCAGAGCACCTCACTGGCTCTCTTCAAGAGAAATCTCAACAAGTGGATGGGAAATAGAAATTTCACCCCGGGGATCATTTCAGTGGCCCTGCTTGAAAGAGGCACTGGGAAATAATGTCAGGAGGCAAGATGCCAGAGAATCCTATTGGCTAGGCTTATAAAGTTTCCAGGGCCATTAGCCTAGTACATACTTATGAACCTATGAACCTATGAATTTCAAATAATAATTTGTAGAATTCAAATGTACAACAAAATTATAAAATTATGGTTGGTTATCATTCCAAATTTTGAAAAAAAATGTTTTGTTTTACAGATGTCTGAATGTTTTATTTATTTATGTATTTGCACTTCATGCTCCATATAATGGGATTAAAGTGACTTAAACCATGTGGGCATATTCTTGATTCTTATTTAGCAGTGATATTAGAAAGGTGTTGCAAAATTTAAGTTCTAAGAATAGAAGAGAAAGAAGGAATGATAAAACGTTATCATCATCAGAATCAATATAAATAAACACATTATTAATACTGGCTATATTGAGGAAATGCTCTAGTGAAGTAGGTGAAGAAGAAATGTGAAGACATTTTGAAAACTTATATATAAAGATAGTCTGAGATTGCAAAAATCCCTGGGGAAGAGCATATCCATAAAGAGGTTTTGCAAGAGGAGCATTTCCTTGCACTCAAGATGCAGTAACTTGGGAGAAAGTATGTAAGGTAGTGGGTGAGGGGATGGTGCTTTCTACATGGTTGCTCAGTACAGATTTTTTTGTTTGATTGTTTAAAAGCATTCTTGATTTTATCATGGCTGCTTTCACTTTTAAATATTGCATTGATTTAGATTTTGTAGCCATTAGGCAATGTCTAACTTTCTCTCTAGAACATCAAGAGCTACAATGAACAAAGGAGTCCTCCGAGCTGAACACAAATACAGCTTGAGTACAGACTCCCCGTCATAGTCATAGCTTCTAAAAAAAGACATCTCATCCACTCAACACCTCTTTTCAAACTATTTCAGCCTGCTGACTTCCTGACTCTTGATACCACACTGCATGCTATAACACCCCATAACCTCAGCAATCTCTCCCAATTAACTTCCTCACTCAAGACTACTCAAAACATACTGCACTATACTGACCACTGTTTCTGCATTCTTGCACCCAAACTCTGGCAATTCCTCTCCACTCACCTAAAAGAACTCTCTTTTTTTCCCACATTTCAAAAACAGCCTAAAAACAGCTCCATCAAAAATTTTACTCCAAGTGCTCTTCCAGTGGACATATCACCTAACTCGTCCCTCACCTACATCACTTCTACTTCCACCCTCTGCTCTCTGCTCTCTGCTCCTGCTTATCATTGATATTTACTACAAAGCTTAAGCCATATTTGTTTTCTCCTCTGCCAATAATATTTGCTTATTGTTTCAACTGTCTGATGGACTTTGTACCTTCTGTGATTATTTTGTGTTTGTGAATAAATTCTGTTTTTTTTCCTGAATTTTTTCATTCACACTGTATCCGCAAATGGTCTGCTAGGATTAGTGTACTACCCATAAACATACATAAATAAATAATTGAATAAAACTCTGAAAAGGATCATAATCTGAGTGTAAGATATAGGATCTGGTGCTTGCATACCTCTCTGCAGGAGGCATTATAGTAGGCTGATTTAATAAACTGAACATATTTTAAATGGACAAACTATTATCACACTGAAAATTATAAAAAAAATGCAATGTCTGGTTAAGCATTTCATTAGAAAAAGTTTAAATAGGAAGCCCTTGATAGGTTATATAAGCTGCAACAGATGTGTTCTTGTCAGTGTTCTTGTATTTTGCAGTAGCTAGTTCCACTGAAGAATAATTTGAATGTGAAGCTTTCATATTTAACAGAAGTTACCCGAGTTATTTTTATTATTTAAATTCTTGTGCTCTTCATATTTATGTTCATTTTAATGCACCTTTAACACCTTTTTGTCAAGCAAGTATTCAGAAGACTTGCAATACAACTGACTTTCCTGCTACAACCATCTGCATGAAAATACAGCTCAAATAGTTGACCTTTAGTGGTTATAGCAATGCAGTTAAAACATTTTGTCTGTTTTTTTTTCTTGCTGTACTTTCCGAGTGAAATCTATGAGAGAGGCTCCAACATGCACTGATGTTGTAAGCAATCATGGATTGTGTCTGAATCTGCACTGATGTAGAATGTGTCTGATTTACAAAGAATGCCTACATCCATGGCCATGCAATTGTGAAACAGCATATGAATTTGCCAGCCAACTGTGCCATATTCATGATTCAGAAGCACTGTGCAACATGCTTTGATTTTCATAACTAGAAATAAAAGTTAGTAACAAATGCTAGAAAGCATTACAGTACAGTTGACAATGCATTTTTTCTTGCTAAATCTGTTATGGAAGTGCATGTGCTGCAAGCTAAATACTTTGTATCATCTGCTGTGGGATGTCCAGTTAAACAATAAATACTTCAGCAGCACAGTATTGTACATTTTAGGGAGCTTTCTGACCAAATGGTGATTGATAGATACCATTGGGATAAGGAGTCGTTCAGGCTTTGGTCCAGGTGTTCACACCACGCTTAATGAAATGCATTGTCTAGTGGAATTCTATTCTCCATGAAAACAGTATATGCTTTCACATACCAGCAACATGCAAGTGACACTAGTAGTTGGATACAATTAATTGATATACATTTCTAAAATGTTGACTATGTTCTGTAGCAGACTTTATTTTGTCATTAAGGTTGGCTCCCTGAGAGTTTTTCTCACAGTTGAAAATGACTGCCATGACATCATGAAAGACTGAACTCACAATGCCTCCCTACCTAATGTAATGTATAGCCTATTCTCTTTGCATGACAAATGTATTGGTGATGGTTTCTAATTTAGCACTTGCAGCGGAGTTAACACATGAGATGATGTCACACTAAAAGCACAATGTAAGCAAGATGTTGCTTCTCGAAAGAAGTAAACTGTTTTGCTTACTCATGGTGTTTTGCAGTGATATGCAAATCATTATCCAAGGCCTACCATGGCATCATGTTGTGGGTGTGGATACAAAAAAAACTTAAGTAAACAACAACAATAAAAATCAAATAGCACTCTGCAGTCTTCATTTCTTACAAAACCACATGTAACTTTAACATGATGAGTATATCAGGAAATTAAATTCATTGCAAAACAAAAGCAGTTCCAAAAGTAACAGATACATTTTAAACATTCTAATGCAATAACTATAGGAAGTTGCACGTTATTTTTACCTTTTCTAGAAGTACTTTGAGTAAAGATCTTACGGAGGCTGGCAACCCACTGTGTCCATACTGCTTATGGAGCACTCTGACTAACATCTGGCTATAGTATGATGTAAGAACTGAAAAAAATATATATTTTGGGAAGTGAAAAGATGTATTAGATTTCAATGGTTTGTGCAGTTAGAACCATAGAAGCAAAGTTCACTGTGGAAACTGGTCTGCAGAATGACCAGGAATTATTTTACTGCCTGGCAACTTAGCTAAAAACTGGATGTTTTATATCCAGAAAATTCAATTAAATCTTCACTGCAACTAAAACATCTGTAAAACCTGAACTTGTATAATGTACTACATTTCCATATTTAATAGGATTAAAAGCCTTGAAGGCAAAATACATTTTACATTTTTGAAAATGAGAATGAGAAAATAGCAGTAGTAATTAAACACAAATTTGACAATTGATGTGAGCAAGGAAAGAATTTTACATTTTCCATATATTCTGTATAAGCATATCAGGCTCTAACGTGTCTACAAATACATATGTTACAATGTTAAAGAACTGAGCTAAAGGTTCTGAATATGGTGAATAGTATGATTTACTACTAAAAGATAAACAGTTATGTAACATGGAGCATTTCTCCCCGGGCCTCCGCTGAAAACAAGATCTGTGGAACCTAGTCGGACATTCCCGGTCAACAAATGTTAAATAAAAAAAAATAATAAAAATAAACAAATATAAGAAATAGTCAAATAAGAGGAAAGATTTTAAAAAAAGTAGACCTGGCCTTATCAAAAGCTGTATTATCAGAAGGTGTAGATGTTTGCAGAGCAAGTAAACTTCCTTGTATACAGTTAAAAGCATTTCTGAGGCAATGGATATCCAGCTCTAGTGGCATAAACTGATGAAGATCTGCCTGTGGTCTTGGCAGCCTGTGTTTGCTTATTGAGTCCTTTGCTTGACAGACCTGGATTAAGCAAACATCTCCTATGCTGAATTTAAATTAAAAACAATTGCTGAGTGTGATGTCTGAAGATATTTTTAAGCACTGGACCTAGAAAGCACAGGAAAGAGGGCTGTGTACACTTTGCTACCATATCTGGGACTCCAAGTAAAGTGATTGTCATGAAAGCTATTCATGTCTATATATAAAACAAGTACCAGATATACATTTAAACTTTAGTACTTAAAGGGTACATTTTCATAATATACAAGGTCAACTGGTTTAATTTTTTTCCAAGTCTTTTGAGCTTCTAATATCATAGTGGAAATGTACCCCATTCCTAAGAGAGATTATAATTAGAGTTCATGAAATTACTTTTATTTCAGTATTTGATGTTAGACAGGAGTGCTCTACTGAGCACCTACAATGTGCCCAGAATTGCCTCCTTCTATAATTCATACAGTGTTACATGTATTGGTAGCATATTTAAGTATAACTGTAAATTGTTTTCATTAGTACTTTTCCCCCTACTACTATTAGAGCTGTCTGGATATTGTCCTTTCACATTTCTTTCATTTTTGCTTGCAAGTCCTAGTATTTTATGGCTTTGTGTCTCAGTATGTAAGACACTGTAATCACTTTGTGTAGTGATGTCAATGATCAATGCTATTTTTCACTTTTTTTCGTGGATTACTGTATTTTTTGTACTGTTGGTTATGAGTGATCCCATTTGATATGAATTTCATCACTCTCTATAATGTTTGTAGTGCATGTTTCCAAAGCTTCTCAGCAATCATACTGCTACATTCTTGTATCTTTCAGTATACAAACCCCTTGCCATGAGTGTATCACACCCAGCAACAAGATGTGTGACTGTTTCCATTACTGCTTTACAGAGGATGCATTGGTCTATTTTTCCCACATGTTTAATGGACTTTGTGAATCAATGTGTATGTGGTCCAGTATCTAAGGTCATCATTATTAGCCTTTCATCTTTTGTTTTTGATTCCCTTTTCCTTAACCATTTCTGTGTCAAATCTTGGTCAACATGAGATTGTTCCAAAGATCTTTATACTTGCCACTGCATTTGTGGACTTTTCAATATTTTCTTATACTCTTTCTTCTGCTTTTTGGTACATTAATTTGTCTGATTTTTGTGTACTTCTAGATTGATTTGCATTACAACTTGATTCCAATAAACTAAGTAAAAACATCATCTTAGACTTTTCCTCCTCATGTTTTAAAACTTTCACTGTTTGGATCTGATGAGGTTAGCAGATATGTGTACATCCCCATAATTGTGCTCTATATATGTAGTCAATTTACAGGAGACTCACGCCTCCTTCAGAGTAAGGAATAATAATCTTAGTATACACTGATTTTCATATATCATTTGATAAACATATAGCACTTTTCTTGTTTTTGTGTCTGATTCAAAGGCAGTTGCCAATAGTAGCTTTAATATTTTGACATATTCCTTACTAAGCTTTGTTCTCATTTGGTGATGTTTTATTGCCAACCTTTCTTCTATTCCCAATAATTTATACATTTACTCCTGCTCAAGTTCTTCTGCAGTGGTACAGCGGAAGCATTGTTGCCTCACAGCAAGAGGTTCTTCCATTTGATTCTCAGCTTGGGTTGGGAGTGCCTTCTGTGTGGAGTCTGCATGTCCTCCCCGTGGTCGAGTGGGCGTTCGAAAGACATGCGTTGAATGACATGCCTTCGTTGAAGGTTGGGTGCTGGGCTAGCAACTCGACACCAAAAAAAAATCATTAGCGGACCGGAGTTCCACTGTGGCGACCCCTAACCGGGAAAAGCCGAAAGACAAATAACTCCTGCTCAAGTTCTTTTTTGTCCATTTATCCAGACCAAATACCATTCTTATATCATCTGAGAAAGATTAAACCATTTATAGTTGCTATTTCAGCTTCCCATCATCCATACAAAGTAGGTGAGATGTCTCTAAACAAGGCTGTGTTATGGACTGTAAGCACAGCCTAATCTGTTAAGTAAACAGCTTAATGGTTTAAGGGCAAGACAAAACTGCAGTGGAAACAAAGAAACACCCTGGAATATCCCCCTATGAATTTTACTTACCTGGGATAATAATCTGTCCTTTGTTATGGCTCACCTGCAAAGTTTTTTTTCCATTGTTTCATAGTCTGTGCCATGTATTAGGTCAATGCAGGTGGTATCTTACATATCTTTATGTATTTCATTATCTATAAATGTGAGATGCTGTCAAACACTTTTCTTGAAATATGTCAGTGTCATATGTAGATTATTTTCCTCTTTACAACTATCTTCTATGGCTTTGTTTGCCAACAAATGATCATTTGTTCTATATAACATTCTTTTATTACCTTTTTGTTATATTGACATAATTGATTTTTTTCTAAATAACTATAAACTCTGTTTGCATTAATTCTAATATGTAATCTGTATTTTGTTGGAAAGTAAGTAATTGGTCTATATTTCTTAGGATGGCTTGTGGGTTAACTGTTAAGGAAGAGTATCATTTTTCCTGTTGTTAACCAGGATGGTGTCTGTTTGGGAAGTGAATGTACGTAATTCTTACTCAGGGTAAATCTTTGTGCAAAAATGTTCATACCTTTAGCCAGAGGTTAGGTACTGCTTCTGGGCCTGGGATTTCCAGTTAGGTGCTTTAAAAAAATGTTCAAAAAAATGTTGAACTACATTTGAATTTACCTCTCTGCCACAGAGTGGTAATGGTTTGGGTTCCTTTAACATGCATGTGCGGATGCTTGAATGGCTGACAAGGCAGGTTGTCACTTCAGATGGATAATTTGTTTCTGAACCAGTCACTAGCCTTACACCAAGATCCCAGAGGACTTTGTTTATGGAAATACCCAGTTGGGACAGAGGAGGGCCGGTGATGCATAGTGAAGTTGATTCAACTTAAAAAAGACATTTCTGAATTGAATGTGAGTATTACCAAAGATTTATTGTTTCCTTTAAATATTGCTAGTTGCAGTAACCTTTTTGTTGATTTAGATAACTTTGTTAAGGACAATTTGGGAAAAAAAAACAGCATAAGCTGCATAGAGATACTACTGAATATGTTAAAAAAGTTTAAAAGTTTATCCTGCTCGAAAAATGGTAGGTGTTTTTCACAAGAACCTATGAACTTTAATACTAATGAGCACAATGTTAATGTCACTCCTGGAGAAAGTTATATTGATAATTATGTTCCAGAGGACATTGAGAATTTTTTAGACCTCAATGCCCAGTTGAGGAGGTCAGAATGGCTGAGAAACCAGAACAAGCAGATCTGATATGGACAGACAGATCACTGGTCCCCACAATCAAGAAAGTGAGGGTTCAACAATCAGAAACTCAGGGGGAGACGTTATTATTAAACAATGAGTTTGCTGTCATTGAACAGTTATGTCAAGATGTTCTTTTTATATAAGTTTAGTGATTTAGACATTAGGCCTGCACACTTTGACTTGTTGAGGAAAGGTTTTCTGTTTGTTCCAACTTTTAGAACTAATATTGCTAAATTATTAATTAACTTGAAACTGTACACTAGACAACTTAATTTGAATGTGTTTTTGTAACCATGTTGATCAGTTTAGTAATAGTGTTGTGACTGTTAAGAGAAAAAGCACTTTTGTGCCCCCTCTAATCATGCCATTAGCCTTCTTGAGCAGATGTGTGAAGCAGAATGCAGGAAAGCTCATTAGAAGGGCAAATTTTTGTGACAATTTATCTGTTGATGAGAGAATTTGTTTAAAAGAGTTGGCTGGGAGCAATGAATACAGAATTATGAAACCTGACAAGGGGGTGGTGTGGTCATTATGACACAGACTGACTACGTATCCAGAATGTATGAAATTTTAAATGATGTAACCACCTTAGTATGGCATATGCTAAAATTGACTGGATGTTATTTGGTTCCATCTGCCAAGGATTGATTGACAAGACAGAGTTGGAATACTTAACAGTTGAGACACTGATTGTTTCCTCTTTCTTTGATATCCCCAAAATTCAGAAGAATGTGAGTGATCCACCTTTTAGACCAATTGTGGCAGCAAGGGGATCCAGAATGGAACCTTTAGCTGCCTTTATTGATATACACTGTAAAGTGGCACTAAAGGATGCATCACATATTTTGCGTGACTCCTGGCATTGTTTAGAGGTGCTTAGGGATTTAAATTGTGAAGAAGAATATATGTTTGTTACTGCTGATGTTATTAACCTTTTCTCAGTCATACCACATCATATGGGGTTGGAAATTTTCCACAGCAGCTTAATAGAGGTTGAAGGGTTGCATAATGTTAAAAGAAAATGAATGCTTGAATCAATGGATATTGTTTTATATAACAATTTCTTTTATTTTGAAGGAGAATATTTTCGTCAGGTATCTGGAGTTGCCATGGGGGCTAAATGTGCCACTACATAAGCTAATTGAGTTTTGCTGAATGAGAGGAGCGTTTTGTTTTTGCTTCCCTATATATGTCTGATATTATATAATTTTATGTTTTTTTGATGATATTTTAGTGTTATGGTGAGGAAAACCAGAAGACATTGTTGGGTTTGTGGACTATTTGAATAGCACCACCTCATTTTTAAAATTTACCTGCAGGTCATATTCACTAGAAATTTAATTTTTGGATATCCTTCTATACAAGCAGATGGATACTGGGAAGTTATCTTCCAACAATTTTGGGAATAAAACATATTCTAATGCTTTATTTCACTGTGATAGTTTTCACCCACTTCACCAAAAAAAAAAAAGAGTGTAGTGAAGGGTCAAATGGTTAGGCTTTCAAGTAAAGATGAGAGATTTGGTGTGGAGATGGCCACGTTGATTGGTATGTTTAAAGATAAGGGGTACCCATTTAAATTATTGGTGAAAATTAGAAATTAATTTATTAACAAGTGAGGCACCAGTTTTACCCCCATTTTAAGGTTGAGTGTTGGTCTTGAAACCAGCACCACACACAATTGTTGTAAGAGTGATGCCATAGTAGCTCAATACAATCATGAGGTACCAGCTATAGTTGCTATATTAAAAACTTGTTGGGACCTGGACCTAGCCATGCCATCTAAATTAAAATTAAAACCAGGAAGAAGGCCACAGGTGACCTATAGTAGGGGTAATCATTTGAAAGCGCTATTAGAAGACAAAAAGCTATTATGCCTATTATTCATAGATCAATTATGACTAAGTGTGGCATGTGCCAATATTCCAAATTAATAAATGATGGTCCATATATCTCTGTCCTTGTTTACAAGAAGACCATTCAATGTCCTGGGTGCTGTAATTGTAATACAAAAATAGATCAACTATGACTAAGTGTGGTATTTGCAAATATTCCAAATTAATAAATGATGGTCCATACATCTCTGTCTTTGGTTATATTCAATGTCCTGGATGCTGTAATTGTAATGCAAAAATAGTTGTTTATGCTGCGACGTGTATGGATGCCGAGCTTTTTATGTGGGCAAATCATACATAAATTTAAAGTCCGGATTAGAGAACATATTATGGATATAAAAATAGTAAGGCTTTATATATGCACAGTTTAAATTGCAACAATTTTAAAATGATTTTGTATTTTTTTATCATTGACAAAATATGTGAGAATGTGAGAGTATGGGATTTTAAGATGTTTTTTGGAAGTAAGGGAAACAATATTGCAACTGAGACTTAATGCTAGGGAATATCCAGGTATTAATAATTGCTGTTCTACTGCTGGAATACTAAAATTAAGAGCAATGCAAGTCTAATATTTATTATTTAGGTTTATTCATAAAAGATAAGTTTTTACTTATTTATTATTTTGATTACATTGTTTCTACAGTTTTAATTATCATTGTTGTTGACAAAGTTTTTTTGAGATTTGACAGAATTTTAAATATTGTTATAATTTAATATGCAGTATAGAAGCTGCTGAAAGAAATGTGTGTTTTACAAGATCCTGTTAGCGCTTACTTGAAAGAGTTAATTTCTTGGAGGTAGGATTTGATTTGAATTGTTTAATTGCATCATGTGATGATTTTGTATTATTTAATGGTGTAGATTTTAAAGGTTTTTACTCTGAGGATGCCCTATAAGATAGAAGGGAGAAAGAGATTAGTTGTTGGTTTGTAATCTTTGATTCAAACTTAGTTCCCTAAATGCTGCAGCTCATGGTGTGTTTCTTATTTTCACTGTGGATTTTCTTAAATGTCTTAACTTATTTGGTCTTTACTTCATCCCATTTCACATCCTCTACATTAGAGCTCCTTAATGTTTTTTTTTAATTCTTCTGTCATTTTAGTATCTTTGTTATGATCAATAGGGTCTTCATAAATATTTCTCAGAATTGTGCCTATTTCATGTTTTTTTGGTGGTGTTTCTATTCCTTTTGTTTTGTTTCCCAAATTTCTATAAAACCTTGCTTGGGCTGATATTTTGGAAATAATATATGATAAATACTGGTCTGTTGTTTTTACCACATCTATGTTTCTAAGGATTTTTGATGACTGCTCACTTTTCTGTACTCCTTTAACAGTAATACTTCTTGCCTTCGCTGGTTTATAGTTTTCTGTATTTGTTGTTTCTGTGGTGGTATTCTGCGTGTTCCCTTCCTTTTGTCTGTTATTATATGTCTTTGTTATAACATTTTATCAATTAATAGTTTAGGTGGACAGTAGGGTGGCCGTGGTGGTGCAGCAGTTAGCGTTGCACCTAATAGCAAGAGGTTCTCCAATTCGATCCTCGGCCGTGGTGCCTTCTGTGTGGAGTCTGCATGTCCTCACTGTGGTCATGTGGGTTTCTTCTGGGTTTTCTGGTATCCTCTCACATCCCAAGGTCATGCTGTAGGTGGATTGGACATTCTAAATTGGCCCAAGGCATGCATGTGTGTGCATTCTGTGGAAGGTTGGGTGCCAGGCTAGCAACTCGACACCATAAAAACTCCACTGACAATCATGAGTGGACAGATGATCTGCTGTGGCGACCCCTAACTGGGAAAAAAGCCAGAAGAGGAAGAGTTTAGGTGAACAGTAATAAATCTTGTTCATTGCATTAATTTCTGTTAACAGTCCTGATTATTGTGTTCATCTGTTTGACCAATTTTCTAACATTTTGGGTGTCTTATTTACCTTATGTAATCTAGTTTCTCATTGATCTTAATATGTCTTTTCATCTCTGTTAAATCAGGCATGTCTTCTCTTTCTCTGG
>NC_056731.1:1732857143-1732884643 GCF_019279795.1 Protopterus annectens | reverse complement strand
TTTAACATTTCAACAAATACCACCCAAAGAAATCATCAGTAACTATTTACATTGGTGTCTATAAATCAACACAAATACATTTTCTTATCACTATTTCAACATTAATTGTTAAAATTAAATGTATCTAATGAGTCTTTACAATTCAGCCAAGAATTAGAATAAGAAGTCCATTTATTAGTTCTCATTTTGATAGTAGCAGTTCATAATGGCAAACAATGTCCGCTATATTCTTCAAATCCTTTAAAATAGGAGTAGAGACGTGCTTCCAATTCATAATAATAACCTTAATTGCAATGGCTAAAATGATCCACAGTAATGTATATTTAGATTGAGAAACATTTGCAGGAACTGGTGTATTAAATAAAACTAAAGGTTTAGTCAAAGAAAATCTATCATTAAAAATAACCTGTAACAAAGAGTTTCCACTGTCCCAAAAGGGTTTTATTATTTCTGCCTTTAATAGGAACTTACATTTCCAGCATCTCATTTTGTTTTTTTAAATTAATTCAGTTTTATGTGGAGTAATAAATGTTCTGTGTTAAAACGTCCAAGTAAATAATCTTCAGTGCAGAGAGTGTGGTTCATTTTGATGATATCAATGGTGATGTCTTATCTTCTACTCTTGGACAATGTTTATTAACTATAGCAAAATAATCCCAATAATTTATTTTGCCCCAGCGCCCTTCATTAAACACATCACACCAAATGACATTTGAGGGCCTTTATTAAAATTCCATTAACATAACTTATGGAACAATAGAATAAACATCCATATAGCCATTTATTAGGGCAGTGTAACCTCACTCACTCTAACCAAATAAGCGGCTTTCTCACCACCACATGCTCACTTTTATGTATCAAGCAGTGTCCTAACACTCACTTCCATTCCCCAACTCATTGAATTAAATATCCAATTCCCTCAAGCTGCTACCCGCTGCCTTGTTCGTCAGTGGCTGACTTCTGTTTGCACTCTGGGATGCACTGGGTTCTACAACTGCATGCCCCAGCCATCTGAGGAAAAAAATTGAATTATTGTGCAGCTAAAATTCTGTAGCTTCAAACACACACCTGGCCAACTCAGTCTTTAAACTCGCAGTGACAATCCTCTTTTCCCTCTTTTTTATTTTTTATTTTTATTTTTTAGAGTCAAAACTCTGTCTTCATACCTCTCAACCTTTTAATGAAACACATCTGGACAATAGCTGACAAAACAGGGGAACGATGGCCCAAAACAGGAACATAATTTAAACATAGCTCCCAGCAACAGGGTCTGAATATTGATCCCAGTAACAGAGTTTGTGGTAACATACATTTTCTGAAGGATTTGAAGTCTCAAACTCAACATGTATATCATGATTTATTGATTTCAGTCCCCAGATCCACCAAGTGACCTGCCAGAAAGCCACAACTTCAGTAAGGAACAGACCAAAACACAATGCAAAATCTGAACACTCTGCAAAAACCAGGACAGTTGAGAAGTATGCCCACTCTCCGTCCATGAGTCAGTATCACAACCATTATCCCAACCCCCTGTCAGCACAGAAAAGAGGCACTTTCATCCATATCCACAGTGCCTCCCACATGACATGTGACCAACAGCATCCATAAGTGTCCCATATGTGAAAATCGGTTTACCTTTACAAAGCTGAATCATAGTGGCCGCGAATGCTCATATGAGCGACTCATAACCATGAAAGTGAAAACAGCAACAGTCCCTGATGTTCAAAAATCAGCAAATCGAAAAGCAGATTCGCTAATTTTTGAACATTAGTGTTGAAAAAAAATGTAATAAGGTTCAAAGCAGGGGGGGCAAGCCCCCCTGCACCCCCCATGTGGGGAGCTGTGCCCCCCATACCCCTCTACTTTAATATTCTAACTCCAAGATCGTACTACAGTGGGGAAAGGGACCATTTCCCAATCCCCAATATAGGGCAATCCGCCCCAAAATGCCGAATGTGCAATGAGCGAATGTCCATGTGCATTTGCTCATTGCACATTCAAACCTTTTTCCGTTCGGCATTTGTGAACTTCGCAAACTGTCATTTGGACAATTCATGTTTGCCTTTGTGCAATATGCACAAATGAAGGTAAACCGTGAAAATCACCCCTTCAACTCAGTGCTTTCAGATCCAAAGCATTCATAGTCCTGATCCATGGGTCTGCCACAAATGGCAGTCCCCCATCTTAACCAACATCAGAAGCCTTGAATAGAAACAACAGACCAAACACTGGAAGCAAATTGCACTGCACACCAACATCAGTAGCAATCCCTTGAGGAAGCACTGAACCACCAGAATCCCCCTTCCAGTCTGAGCACTCACTCCACTCAGGACCTCAAAAGCAAATGAAAAACACAGCCATGATGACTCGAACCAAGAGCAAAAAGCAGAGTGGACAGTGCATCTGGTTGATTCATGCAAGTTCACTGAAGGACTCGAAGTCTGCAACTCAAATGCCTGCCTTCACCTGTGCATTCCTGGCAGCTCAACTGCAACCCAACAAGCATCCCAGTGACTCGCCAGAAACCAAAAACATTTTTTTATTTTTTTTTTTAGAAATGGACCATGATATGGGACCATACTGCTCAACCTCTTAGTGCAAGAAATCTGGCAACGTCTAAAATAATGGGTGACAAAGGCTTAAAAAAAGGGACAGATTTTAAATATTGTCCTTTTAAACTTAGTAAGTTGCTAGATTAGCAGAACTTGTGTTAGTATGCATTTCCTGAAAAATATTGAGTCCAAAACTCAAATGTATGTCAGTATTTAGTGACTTCAGTCCATAGTGATTTACCAGTCAACCACAAATTTTATGATGAATGGATCATCACGTATGACGAAACTTCTGGACATTTTGTGAAAATCTGTACTAATGATAACTATGTGCTGCTGACAGAAACAAGACTCCCCCTGGACCATTAATCATGCTATGATTTTACTAGTGAACACACTCTTGCACCTGGGAGCCCCTTCAAAAGGAAATTGCTAGCCAAAACACTACCATGCTGTGTACCACCAAACCAACCATACTGCTGCTAGGAAAGTCCACTAAAACAATTAAGCTTGAGTTGCATTTGCCACAATGCATCATCTGCTGTCCCACCAACTATTTTAAAGCAACCCACACCACCAGAAGCAACCAAACTCAGTAACAGGTTGCAGTCAAGTATAACAGCTGCAACCACTCACCATATTCCCTGAATATAAAATTAAACATCCCTGCAACCCTTCCACATCCCCAGTCACCCCACAAACTATGAAGCAGACCCTGATTCCATCCTTCAGACAACCACCCTGAAGAAGAAAAAAAAAAAAAACGTTTCACTCACCCCTCTCCACCATGCCCCCACTAATACCTGAGGATCACCCCTACAGAAATACCTACAGATTGTCTTGGACATAGCACTTAGCTTAACAAGTTCATGCCAAAATCTGATTTCTTCCCTAGTTACATTACACAAAAAAGAGTTAAGGTCCTCCTTACACTTACTTAATTTTTTCCCAACCTGCCTACTTTCCCAATTTAAACCTTCCATCCCCACCACTAACTTTCTTCCACTACCATCTTAACCCCCATTATTATTCCTACCTGCTCACACCCAAAGATGTCCCTCAACAAATTGGTTTGTCTCAAACCTCATTTATAGTAAGTTTTCCTAACTTTTATGGCTTTATATATTTTTGATAAATAACCTTTCTCATGTATGTTGTTATTTGAATTAGAAATTCTATAAAAGGTGGGATTTTGCTTTGCACTGACAGTTACATTAAATCAATTGTATTACTAATAAATGGTCTACAAATTTGTATATCCAACCACATTTCTTTGTTTAATTCATATCTTGCCATAATATTCTCTTTAGAATATACCTTCTGTTTATCTATCAACTGATGCCAAAAAATCAAATTATTATTTTTCAGATTGAACACACTGTGAAAATTATTAGAATGCAAACACTCCCTTGTATATGCTATAGGGAATATTATAAAAAAACATGCTTTATAATCAGAATTTTTAAAACAATTTTTTAAATATATTTAATAAAATATTTTTATAAAATAAGTATGTTTGTGTTTTCTATCAGTGAATAATCTTTTAAATAACTATTGAAAATTATTAGTTAGTATTTAAGAATGAGATATTGGAGTTGTTCCTTTTGCATTTAACCAAATACTTTTTTTTTTAATTTCTTTCATCTGGCTTAATAATTAAGATTCAACCATAAAATTATTATTTCAAAACCAGAGGCTAATATTTACATCTCCAAATCAACCATTTCTTTATATAATGGTCTATGGCCAGTCTAGGTTTATTAGGCAACCAAATGCATTTTGAAAAAAGAGAGTTAAGTTGTTTTGCATATTTTAAGGAGAAAATGGGGAAATTGACTGCATTATATATAATATTTTTGGAAATAATATCATTTTGATGAATGACAATCTATCTTCCATAGTGAAAAATAACTTATTCCATTTGTTAATAAGTAGTTTTATGGATTCAAGCACATTATTATAATTAGTTAAAATTAGTTAACATAATACCTAAGTATTTGATTTTTTTTATATTTTGATGTAGTTTTTATATCTCTCTTCTAATTCATGCATATTGATATTTATAAGAAGAACGTTAGTTTTGCTGCCATTTAAAGTCCCGATGTTTTTCAAAAATTTCAAAAGAATTAAATAAAGCATGAGGAGGGGATTTGCAATCATTTAGAGTTAACATAATATCATCTGCAAAGAACTGAATTTTTTATCTAGACTATCATTAAATCGAGAACCCTTGATATCATTATTATACCTAATATGATTAGCAAATGGTTCCACAGGTAATGCAAATAACAATTGAGATAATGTGCATCCCTATTTAGTACCATTAGTAATCTCAATTGATTTTGATAAATAGGAGCCAATTTTTATATAGGCAAAAGATTTATCATAAAGGAGCTTAATGAGTTGTATAAACTTATTTGGAAAATGTATTTCTTCTAATGTAGTTAACAACTAGACACAACTAACTGAATCAAAAGTACTATTAATATCTAAACTAACCAAAATTAGATTTCCTTTTGTGCGATTTGATTAATCACTTGTTTTAATTATTCTATTAATTGTATCATATGAATGCCTGTTTAGTATAATTCCAGTTTGGTCTTCATTTATTAGTAATGGCAAAGATGTTTTTAATCTTATTAAAATATATTGCTGTAAATATATAATCTATATTTAACAAAGAAATCAGTCTATAATGATAACATTTAAGAGGATTATTATCTGTTTTTTATAATAGAGGATATAAGAGTATATTTCCAAGAGGGTAGAATACTATTTGAAGCTAACAAGGGAATAGACATGTAATAGTATTGATAATGCTTCCTTTGGCACCAGTTTGTATAATTCCATAATAATACCATCATTACCTGGAGCCTTATTTAATTTTAATTTTTTAAGTTGATCTTTCACTTCAGACATTTTTTTTTATTTTTATTTTTTATTATTTAATTTTAATTTTTTAAGTTGATCTTTCACTTCAGACATTAATAAAGATTTATCAATTAATCAGTCTGTTTTATTGTTAAAAGATGTTGAATATTTCCTTTACAAAAGCTCTAATAATTTATTTTTGTGTTGTTATTAGGTTAGCTTTATTCATTTTAGTGAAATTATCTATAAAGGCATCTAATATTCCTTCTAAATCTGTAACCTTCTTATAATCTTAGATGTTGTAACTAATTTATATACATGTTTAGGGTTTAAATAATACAATTGCATTTTAAGCTTTTTTCTAAGCTAATAAGCATTTTGTGTTGTAAAATATCTAAATATTTAGCATTTAATTTATGTTTGCCTAGTAAAATTTTCCCTTTTTGTATATTAAATTTTATTTTGTCTATCATCTTTAAGACTTTATCCCATTGTTTAATTGTATTATTGTACCAAAATATTATTTCACATATATAGGCCTTTAAAGTGTCCCATAAATAAATTTCTAATACTTCTCCATTGTTTTCTATATCAAGGAATTTTTCAGCTTCATCAATAAACCATTCTATAAACTCTTTTATTTGAGTTATATATGCTGGAATTCCTCCAACAGATAAGAGATTCGTACATTTTAACTTAATCTGAAATGTAATAGCATTACATTCTGATAAGGGATATGAGGCTACTTCAAGTTTCCCCAAACAAGTTTCTAAATCATCTGAAATATAAACTGTATCAATTCTTGGCTGTGTACAATGTCTATAAGAATAATGGGTACAAAAATAATGGATATGACACAGAAAATTCACTTATATCTCTTAAATTAAAAAAAATAATCTATACATTCTAATAGGCCTTTGCAGCAGCAGGTTTCCTGCATTTATTAACAACACTAGAGTCTTTACAATTAAAATCCCCTGCCATAATTATACTGCGTTTTGAAAGTTGGTTAACTTCCTCTTGTTGCTTTTTAACCATTTTAACTCCAATGCCTGGTATCCAGTATACATTTATCAGAGTGTAGCTTTCTTATTTATCTCTAATGTTGCTAAACAAAATATTTGATTATCTTTGTGTGTTTTTATTATTTTAGGTATTAGTAAGGAATTGTTCCACAAAATTGAAACTCCTCTTCTCTTTATATTGGGAACTAAATAGTATAGAACATTGGTTGAAGTTAAGTCTGTCAATATCATTTTGTATCGAATGAGTTTCTTGCAAAAAATAATTTAAGCTTTAAATAGCTTTAAGAGCTTTAAAATTTTGATTAAACATCCATTGTTTAAACCATTAACATTATTAGAAATGCAAGTCATATAAATCATGTAAAATGAAGGATACATTTGTGTCCAGCTAAGTTATATGACTTATATAGTTTTTTTATGTAAGTTGAATTATTTATATCTATCTTTGCAAGTAATAATTCAAATGTACTAGAAAAAATAAAACAGAAAAGAGTATAGACACCAGATAAAAAATGTAAATTGAAATAGCAAGAAGAAAATATGACTTGTAACCTTCACCCATCATGCAGTAGAAAACTACTTGTTTGAATAATGAAACTATCCAAACCATCCATCAGGATTAATCTTTATGATACTACCTATAAATATTATGAAATGATATTCAATAAACTAATGAATAGATTATTATTAAGAGATTCAGAGCAACAAAATCTGTTAATTAAAACTTATCTACTAAAGCAATTAATGATAGTGCCATTATACATAAACCAATATTTAACTTGTCAAATAGTTTCAAACTTAAAAAACTATATATGTATTAATAAAACGTCTAATGCTTTTAACTTGTAAAAATAAATTCAGACTTACTATACTTATAAATACTTAAAATCATGAATTAAGAAAATACATATATATTATTATACTAGTTATTAATGTTATTTTCAAGATACTAGATATTATATTTATTTGATTAATTCTAACCCATTTATAAATAAAATCATTCTGTTTCCCTATATACTTTAATAAAGGACTTAGTTTCAATGCAACTGTGGTAGGTATGTATAAAATTATATAACTTAGAAAGCCATCTGTGAAAATAATGTCATAACAATATCATATTTATGAGAAATCTATTAATTTTCAGATAGAAAACGATTATACATATTTATATGAACCAAATTCTCAAGTCGCCTCTCAAACATCACATCATATCCGGCAGTACATGTTTACTTACACAGTAAAGCTGATCTAGCCACTATTTATGTTTCGTTAGCACTATTATTTAAAATAAAATAATAATGCATTAATTACTACAACTCAATTCATAATAAAAAACAGTTAGAAATTATATGAGATATTTATCAGTATTATCATACATTCATTTATAATTATAAAAATGAATTACAGTATATAAAGATATAATAGTTCAACCCTGTCGGCACCCATTCCAGTATAAGTCTCATTCAAGTTGATTTTAATTAATAACGTTTGAATACATGACTGAGAAATTACTGAAAAATTCAACTATTTAATAATTCCTACATACACTGTGAATGTGATGCCATTTCATAATATGTGTATGCATAATAGCTACCACATTCAATTTGTTAGCTTCATATAATCTTTAAAGTTTATTTACAGCCTTTATCTTTACATTTTCTTTAATTTAGTAATTAAAGAGCAACTGAATTGTGTTAAAATTTAAGTACCATGAACATGTGCTCTCTCTCTCTCTCTCTATCTATATATATATATATATATATATATATATATATATATATATATATATATATATACGTGTATACTGGGTCTACTTCATTTGATCGAAAGACCATTTGACTTAAAAACATTTGATCGAAATTTAATTTGATTGAAAACCAGTATTCAAGGCATAAAACTGGGGTTTGTCCCCCTCACCAATCTTGTGCGACCCTGGAGTTGGTATATATATATATATATATATATATATATATATATATATATATATAGAGTACAGATTTTAAATGATTCACTTCACTCCCCCACACACCCCAATGTGGGGGGCTGCACCCCCCACACCCCCTAACTATATATACTTACTCCAGGGTCGCACAACATTGGGGAGGGGCACAAATCCCTGTTATTTGCCTTGAATACTGGTTTTTGATCAAATGAAATTTCGATCAAATGGATTTAGGTCAAATGGTCTTTCGATCAAATGAAGTAAACCCATATGTATATATATATATATATATATATATATATATATATATATATATGTATAGATATATATATATATATATATATATATATATATATATATATATATATATCTATATATGGTTCTACTTCAGTTAGGCGACACGCCAGAACATCAACATGGAAATCGTGAGCCCCAGAAGATCGACAGTTCAGAAGACCGACGCGACGGGCCCCAGAAGATCAACAGTTCAGAAAACCGACCCGACAGATGAAAGCACCGACGCAGAGGATGCCGACATGGGAAAAGGCTGTGTAAGTATGCGGTAGTGACGGACGTTAGGGTGCGAGTAAGGTAAGTGTGGATATTGACGGTCTGTGGGGATAGGGGTGGGTTAAGTAAGTTAGGGTTAGGGAGCGGGTCAGGTAAGTGTGTGGTAGTGATTATGTTTGGGTTAGAGGTGGGATAAGTGAGTTAGGGTTAGGGAGCGGGTCAGGTAAGTGTGCGGTAGTGATTGTGTTTGGGTTAGGGGCGGGATAAGTGAGTAAGGGTTAGGGAGCGGGTCAGGTAAGTGTGCGGTAGTGACGGACCTTAGGGTTAGGGTTGTAGGTAGTTGTGTATGTGAGGTTTAGTGTGGGTTTGTAGGGATTTTGGTGTGCTTGTGTTGTGTATGTGGTTTTGGACAGGGAATGTGTTTTGTTTGTTGATTGTTGTGATTGTGGTGTGTGCAGTGTATGAGGTTTCGTGTTTGTGTACCGTTGGTTATTTCGTTGTCGGGCATGTGGGGTTTTGTGTTTTTGTACTGTCGGTTATGTGGTTTCGGTGATTGCGTTGTCGGTGTTTTGGGGTTTCGTTTATGTCAGGTAGAACCATATATATACATATATATGTATATATATATATATATATATATATATATATATATGGGTCTACTACACATGATCGGAATTTCATTTCACTGAAATATATATATATATGGGTCTACTACACATGATCGGAATTTCATTTCACTGAAATTCATTTAAATGAGACCATCATATCAAATGTTCAAAATACTGAAAACTCACTTGACTGAAACTCATCAGACTGAAACCTTAACAATGCTAAATTTCAGCATACTAAATTGTAAATTATAGACATGCACACTTACAACACCAATGGCAAACCCTTTCTAGAACTTAAAAACTAATTATGTACCCTCTTAACAGAAACTGGATGATATAAAACCAAACTAGGTGGGGGCTATGCTCCTCACACCCCCAATGTGTGGGGCTGTTCCCCCCACTCCCAGCTATATATACTAACTCCACGATCGCACTACAGTGGGAAAAAGGCATTTACCTTTTACTTACTTTACAGAAGTCTACACGCTGATACTACTATGTTGAAATTTAGCATTGTTAAGATTTCAGTTTTATGTGTTTCAGTCAAGTGAGTTTTCAGTATTTTGAAATTTCAGTTATTATGGTCTCAGTCAAATGAATTTCAGTCATGTAGTAGACCTACATATGTATATATATATATATATATATATATATATATATATATATATATATATATATATAAACACTAAACACTGCATATAACCAATAATTCTTTGTTTACGTACCTGTTAAAAGTTCTAAATATAAGAATGAAAATGATTAAGAAAAAGTGTAATGATATCCCTCTCTCTCTCTCTCTCTCTCTCTCTCTCTCTCTCTCTCTCTCTCTCTCTCTCTCTCTCTCTCTCTCTATATATATATATATATATATATATATATAGATAGCTACATTCTACAAGGTTTTGATTTTTACCTCTCTATAATGAGCATATTTCATAGAGGTTTCTTCTGTTTATATCCATAAAAGAGGGAGGCATTAATTTGTTCTCTAGTTCAAATTCTGATAAGATATTTCAGTGAGCACAATATAAAGTCAATATTAGTGCATGTTAATCAAGTCCCTTATCTTTTATTGTTTAGCTTTTTCTTCTTCTCATAGTTTTCCAATCCATTTTGCAATGCTTGCCTCTTCAAGGAGACTATGTTCTCCATATTCTCTGTTTGATCCAAAATTTTGTTTTTCTGTATAAATGTTATGGCAGACTCAAGGCTATCAAATGTTTTAGCACCATCTCAAATAAATATTTTCAGTCTTGCTAGAAACAAAAGATGCACTTCAAGGTCTATCTTTTTTAATTATTTAACTAATGATAAGAATTATGTGTCTATTTCACTTAATCAAAATGCATATTTGTCAAATACGTATTCATTGAACACTAATCAGTGAAACTTATTTCAGCAATCCCCAGACTTTTTCCCAGGGTTAGGAACCAATCAACAACTAGCACTCTTGAGCAGACAGCACACTATATCAAACCCACCAAAGTGAGGGTCTTCTCCCTCCACACTCCCCTAACTATATATACCAACTCAAAGATTGCATTACAGTGAAGAAAAGGTGCGGTGATGACCAAGTGCTTCCTTACCCTGGCAAAGAGTCAAGGGTTCACTGAAATTAATTTAGATGATTAGGATTTGAAAAATATGTATTCAATGAATACGTATTTCAATTAAATGATATAGACCCAATAATCCCTTTCCCTTAGGAATTACTGATGTAGAATAGCCATTGTTAAATCTTATTATATTACCATTAACATTGATAGGAGAACTAAACCAGACAGTCTTTGTCCTGGGAAGAAAATATCTGACTTTAACTGACCTTGGAGGAAGATTTTTATTCACTGCAGAAACAACTAGAGTTCTGTAAGCTCTTTTGATGCCAAAGGACATTGATTCAGGTAAGCTTAGTATTTTTGGTAGCCAGGATGTTAGAAAATTGACTAAATTATCACCTTCCAATCCCTTATTATACCAAAGATTCTGATATTGTTTCTTCTGTATCTGTTTTCCAAGTCATCAATTTTACTTAATGATGATTTATTTTGATTCAATAGGAATTCTATGTGATTTTCTTCTTCAGACATTCTTCCTTTTATGTCATGTAAGACATATTCCATACCTGTTATTTGAGTTGTTTGTTGTTTAGTTAGTTCATGTGATTGCTCCATTAGTTTTGTGCATTGTTCTTTGAAGTTATCTAGTTCATTATCCATTTTGCACATTTTAATTGAAAGCTCCTATATGTTTATAAGTATAGCTTACAGTTCATTTTTTTATAGTATCGTCCTGAGAGTTTGACTTTATATGACTCATCAGAGAAGATCTTTAGCCCTTTTAACTGATTTAACAGGAAAGTTATTAAAATTCAGGAATATTTTAGAGAAACCGATTCAGTATGAAATTATAATTATACATTTCCTGAATTTAGTGCATAAGCTGTATTTACACAGAAAATTCCTGTCAGAAATATATCCTAGGTAGCAGAGCAGATAAAAAAGACTTGGCACCATTTTGGCCACTCCCCATAATAACAGTGTATTTTTGAAGGATTAGTTTAACTGGAATTTAGCTCATTAGATTGGGGGAGCTTGGTGGTATAAAATGTCATGAAAAAGAGTAGTGGTTTGTAAGTTTTATTTGCTGATCATTAACGAAACATTGCCATTTGTGGAATGCAGTTGTATATTGAAATACCATTTTCAAATTTTTATCTAAGAAAGACAGTTGCCCTCAATGAAATGTTTTATGTGTTGCAATAGATAATGTCATTATTTTCAGCAACCTTTTTATTAGACTTTGCATATTGTGAAAAGTAAAAACTAAAGTAAATGATTCAGCAGTCAGACAGGCATTTGAGGATTACATTATACCTAGACTGCATTTAAGATTCTACATGCTATGTCTGGTCTCAGTGTAGTCATTATGGTTTTTATCACTTGCCTTTCAGATTTATCAAAGCAAGTTGAGTTATCAGCAATAAACAAAGTTCTATCAGTAATTGAATTATGGGCACATACATGTGGTAATTTTTTCCAAGTCCATGTTTTAATTATGTTTTTTCATTGTGATAAGAAAACTGCAGAAAGATGACATGACTTGTAATACATTTAAACCCTTATATATACAAAATTGTAACCTGAATATATTCCAAATCAGTGATTGCTAGATCTGAGTAAAAGATGATATGTTTATTTCTTCTTCAGAAAATTTTACAACTATTTTTTTGTTGAAATATTACTTAATTTGATACATCAGCAAGTAAGAAAAAAACAACAACAACATGACTGTATGGCATTTTTGTCTGAGATTGTTAAAGTACATCCATTCTGTGAAATTTAGTTCAGACTATTACGATTTTTATTTGCAGCTTCTGACTCATTTTTTTTATTTTCCTGTGCTACAAGCACATGTAGAGTAATACTGCATTGACAGATCTATCGGTAATAACCCAGCAGTGTATGTGATATTCATAGTCATTATAGATAAACACAATGTGTGTGGGCATGGGATGTGAACAAGATGGCTTAGTTGTAACTCAGAGCCAGTAGCTGTGGCTAAGGTCAGCTACTGGAACCAGTTTGAGAACATATTATGCAAATGAGGTAATAACTATATGTAAATGAGGAATATGTGCAAAATTTGTGACTATTCTATGCAAATATGGTGCTGCTCCTGCCTTTATATGATTCATAGTAGCTTTTTGATGTGCAAGTACCCTGTGTGCAGATTGGTTATAAAAAGTTAATTCACACCTTTTCTATCCACATTACAATCTGTGAAGATGTTTGGTTTCACTGACAGTCTAACTTGCTTGTCTCAGAGCTAAATGTGAAATGTGTTTTCAACTGGCTGAACTGTGTACTTGCATAACTGTGGGTGCTGCCAGCTATGTAAAGGTATTCTCTCCTTTAATGTAGTTGGGTTGTGTTCAAGCAAAAGGTATCCTCTCCTGGTTGTACTGTCATTTGTTTGTTATGCTGAGCATGTGATCCTGTGTCACTGCCTACATTGATGTCCACTGTGTCCACCTACCATGGGGTAGGGCACTTTGCCAGTACATTTTGTAACCATGTGCCACTGTTCTGTGGATATGTCATGAGAATAAGCATAACAGTACAATTGTTGTTAGCTGTTGTTTACCAGAGAGTGTGATTATTTCTGGATCTGACACTGAAGAAATAATATGTGGTTAATGTTATCTGTGACAGTTTCATATGATTTTTCCTTAAAGGTTTAATGTCTGTGCTTACCATGCAGTCTTGAAAGGGTTTGTGTTGCACCTGATGTTTATCAACTACATAATGTGGAAACATATAATAGTCATATATGCACAGATATATCAAGTACACCGAAGCCGAAATTAGCAAAGTCAGCTAAACTCAAACATTCCCCAGTGCTTAATGGTAGTTGTTGTAGGTGTTTGAAAACACAGGTGTCAATGTCAACTTAAGTGATTTCTGCAGCAACCTGATCTGCATCGGGGTCATCACCCTTTTTATTGAAAAGGTACTCCTCATATAGTATTAAAGGTCAAAGTGTGAAAGGGCAACCACGACCAGTGGTGCTATGGGCAATTTCTGCCTAGCCTTTATCCTGGCATGATCCACCAATCATGTCATTAGCAGTTTTCCTACACTATGACACTGTGTGGTTCCTTTCCTGTATAGCATTTAGTCAGCATCTATTTGATTCTATGACTTAGCTACCCCTGTCTTAGCCCTTCCTTTGAAAAAAAAAAAAACACGTTTCTCATGCCTTCTTAGTCAATCCATAGGAATGTGATTCTCCTCAGGACTAGTTCTGTCTCACCTGTGTCTTGGTTCCTACTGCTGCAGCATTTTATAACCTGAAAATATGCATTTGCAAAGAATGACACCTTCCTAATTTACGCAACTTCAATCAGTTCTGGATTATGCATGTAATTCATTAGTTAAAAAATAGCAGAAGCACTGTGAAGCATTGATTATGACTGCTGGATCTGTCTTTTTTTGCACTGCTGTCTTCGCTATGCATTCCATCTGCTGCATTATTTGTGCGTGTGCATAGTAAAATATAGTCCCTTAAGAGTTTGATGTAAGGGTGTAGTAAAGTGATTATTAATTAATTTATCATGTAATCTCTTGGAATTGTAACTATTGTCTGCCAAGGTATTAATATTGTAGTTTTTTATATATTGTATATTGTTGTATATATATATATATATATATATATATATATATATATATATATATATATATATATATATATATATATATATATATATATATATATATATATGGTTCTAGGTTACTACATCGACAACGTAGAACACCAACATCCACTTCTTCGACACGAAAACACCGACACAGAAATAATCGAAACTGCAAATCACGGACATTTAACAGGTAAGGGGTTTAAATTTCGCTAATCATGCCTACCATGTTTTAGTAAGTGTGGCAGTGTAATGCATGTGTTACAATCATTGTATTACTTAGTCCTTATGGTAGGCATGATTAGCAAAATTTAAACCCCTTACCTGTTAAATGTCGGTGATTTGCAGTTTCGATCATTTCTGTGTCTGTGTTTTCGTGTCGAAGAAGTGGATGTCGGTGTTCTACGTTGTCGATGTAGTAACCTAGAACCATATATACACATATATATATATATATATATATATATATATATATATATATATATGCTATTGTATACTAAATAGCATTCATTTATATTTCTTCCTCTCCATTTCTATAGACATATCATACCGTCTTTGTCTCCCATGTACTTCTGTTTTACTCTATTGTTTACCTTTCTATCGAAAACCTTCTCCCTGGTCCTCCACTAAAAATGGGCTCCTGGCCCAGTTGGACATTCCCAGCAACTAAATCTAAAATAAATAAATAAATAAATAAATAAATAAATACATTCCACACTTCTGGCAAACTTTAAAAAATACACAGAAATAGAAGCCAAACTGCTCAGGTCAGTCCGACAAAACAACCTATTTTATTCACAAATAATCCATAAGCACTTTTGTTCCATACAATCTAGAACTTCTTCAGATAAAAATGTACAAAATCACAAAACATTTAAACACCTATTGGAGTAAAATCAAATGCTGTACATAAGCAAATAAGTATGGCCACGGTCATGTAATACACCGGTGTATACACGACATAAGAACATAGCTAAAAGTATAGTTAAAAAACACTCACTTCAATTCCATACTATTGTTAAAATAAAATAAAATAGTGTAATAAAACCCCTTAGTTTAAAAAATAACGAAAAGTACAAAAATTGTTGGTTAACATCACCTTCCAAGGGCTTTCAATTTTGAAACCGGAGCAAAAGAAACATGTTCATTCAGCCCTGGCTACTTGTATGAGTTTCAATATAACTGCCAAAACAGTTCCCTCTTTTGTAGGTGTAACTGCCATGGACTACCCTAGGACTTTGCTGTTCTAAAACCACAAATTTAAAAGAATGGTTTGGAAAATCATTAATATGTTTAAAAAGAGTCTTTGTGTTCCTTTTCTTTCTAATATTGTATATGTGCTCATAAATATGCTCACACAATTTCCTCTCTGTTTTACCAATATAAAAAGTAATGCATTCTTGACATAGAACTGCATAAACTAATTCAGCACAATTACAATAAATTTTTTCATGTAAAAAGTACACCAACAAATTATAAATCGGTGACTTACTAATATGTACTCCAATATTTACACCTCTTGCATTTGTTCATGGAAGGGTTGTTAAGGAAAAGTTTGCTCTGGCTTTAAAATTGAAAGCCTTTGAAAACTCAATGCAAAAAATGTATTATTATTCCTTTCAGTAAAAGCGATGCTCCTGCTAACTACCACATCATTAGCAACACCTTAAGTATGCACTCAGTGGTGAGAGACCTGGGCACATAGGTTGACAGCAACCTCACCTATGACCACCATGTCTCCGCTGTGGTAAGAAGGGCATTCTATATAGCTCATCTCATAAATAAGGGCATTGCCTCCAGAAAAAAAAAAGTGATAACCTCAGTGTACTCTTCCTTCATAAGGCCAATAATTGAGTACAACACCTCTTTTGGTATGTACCTTTCCAAGCAACTGCAGCAATTGGAGAGACCACAAAGGTTCCTCAATAGGAAAATTCTAGGTCTTCAGCATTTCTCCTGTGTGGATCATCTGAAACCACTGTCACTTTATTCTGTTTCATACAGTCTACTCAGAGGTGATCTCTGCCTTGCATACAAGGCAATCTCTGACCCTGCTTTGTTGGAAATACTACATCTCAGTAAGTCAAATGGTACATGGGTAACTTGCTATAAAGACTTTAACCTGGTATGTGACATTAATGGAACCTGCATGAGGGACAGATCTGTCTCCCAGAGGTCACCACACCTTTGGAACAGACTCCCACTTCATGTCAAACAGAGCACCTCATTGGTCCTCTTCCAACACAATCTGGACAATTGGAAGGGTAACCATGAATTCACCCTGGGGGTTCATCCTGTGTCCATCTTGGACAGGGTCAATAGGTGCTGATCATGGAAATATTGTAGACTTCCTCTTATGCAGTCTTGCTGAGACCGGACCTTAGGCTGGATTAACAACTGGCTAGTTAATAAGAAAAAGCATACAAAATAATATTTATAGGTTATAAATCAGCTGGAGTAACAGGATTTGTGTTAGTATACATTTTCCTAATGAATATGAAGTCTAAAACTCAAATGTCTGTCATTATTTAGCCCAGAGGAGGCTAAAGTATTGTTCTAGTCTGTTTTCTTTTGCTAGGACTATGGCAGAAATTGTATGGCTTGTTAAACAGGAGCTGGATAAGAGGGACTCTACTATAAAGGTAGAACTTGGCTGGACTTGTAAGGGCCCTAGTGCCATTAGCCTAGTAAATTCCTATAATCCTGTGATCCTATGATATATATTTTGTTAATGATAGTTTCATATTCAGAAGCAAAAATATTACTCCTCATTTTTGTTTCATTAGAATTAAAAGCATTTGAAAGCATTTGTGTTTACTAATTATGGGCTCTTTTGTTATCTCTATCTCTCCCTCAACTTTCCATCTCTCTCTCTCTGTTTTTTCCCTTGGTCTTCTGGGCCAGGTTGAGGCTGCTTTTGAGAGGATGGGGGAGAGACTCTGTGGCTGATATGAATGTCTCCTCCAGTGGGTAAAAGAATCACTGTCCCAGCTGGTCTGATGTTTGAGCCATAAGAGGCCTCAACCCCCACATTGTCATTAAGTCCATAGAAGTTAATCTATTTCATCAAATTTACAAAGTAACTTCAATGTTTAAGTAATAGGTTAATAGGTTCATTGGTCGGTACTAGGCTATCGGCCCTTGGGCCTATACATGCCTAGCCATAACAATTCCCTGGCTATTTCTATCCACATTATTTACTTCCCTGGACTCCTGTCTAGCAGGTTGACTGAAGTGATCCCCAGGGTGAATTTCTTTTCTCCCATCCAATCGTCAAGGTTCCTTTTGAAGAGGGCCAATAAGGGCATGATGTCTGATTTGGTTAAATACATCAGAAGGAGCCTTCCCAATAGTTGCTGTGAGACTTTTCATACTTTCAGCAGCAAACAATTACAGCAAATTATTTGGGAAACATCTTTCATCTGTGGCTACTATGATCGTAAAACTGAAAACTGGGATTTTTGACATAATAGTAATGATAAATAATCTCTTCCTTATATCCTCCCTAGAAGTCCAATCTATCATCACTATGCTTCTTGTTTGTCTTATCATTTGTTTTTTGTGGATTGCATCTTCCTTCATCCCCATGGGACACCTCCACCCTGGGCCACCTCCATCCTGAGCCTTTTCTAACCCAGGGATAGGGATATTTCCATGTTCTGAGGATTCTACAATGCCTTTATTTCCACTCCTGGTACCAATGCATATATCAGGTGTGGGCACATGTTCATCTTGGCACCTGTGTATATTGAACCTAGTCAGCCACTGTAGTTACACAGCATGTGCATATATGTTACTGAGCACGTGTGAGATCAGTGCCATTTTGTGTATTCAGTCAGTGTGAATATAAGCTGGAATGCAGATGCACATGTATGTGTGTTAGAAGTAACAGGTCAGTTGGTAAGCACATGAAGTATATGTACAAGTTACGGCTCATGTGGTGTGTATGTATAATAAACAACTTGAATGCATACCCAGCTGCAGTGTCTCATTTGAATACACGAGACGTGCGACATGGTGTCAGAATGGGATCCGAAGTTGAAGCAGCTCGCAAACCCTGAGGCACACAGAAGTGGAGCAATATCCAGGAGTGAACTTGCAAACAGGCCAGCAGTTATTTAAAGTTACTTAAATTCATTTCAAATGATTTTCAGTCACCAAACATGGCATAGTATTCAAAGCAGTCAAAATCATTTCCAAGATGTTCAAAATGTGCAAGATAGCAGCATTATATTTAAAGTGTATGAAAAAATCTCTGAAGTGTTTAAAATGTTTGAAAAGGCTAAAATGTCTGAATGTTTTTTGCAATGTCCAACCTTTTCGCAGTAAGTAACACTTTTCTTAGTGTCTGAAGTATCTGAAGAGTTTGAGGTATTTGCAGTATTAAAGTAAATAATTTTCTGAGAGATTGTTGTGAACTTGAGCAAAATTGGAAGTAACAAGTTTATACTTATGTTTAAAAGAAATTTGTTGTTATGGCAGAGGGATTTTGCAGACCTGAACAGCTTGTTTGTTTGATAATAATATTGCTGAGAAATGGCAAGTGTTTGAGCAAGAATATGATATTTTCATACAAGCTGCATTTTCTGATAAAGACACATGTGCAAGAGCATTTATATTTCTCAGTTTAGCTGTCTCAGAATCCATTTAGTGAGAATGTTCATTTGTGTATGCACCTACCATGTATGCAGGGGAGGACGAGTACCACCATATTGTGATAAAGGCTGAAACTGAGTGCTTAAAACGTAAATTTAGAGAAATGTGTAGCATTTAAATGAATATTACAATGGAAAGGCACAATTTTTACACAAAAAATCAAAAGCCTGGTGAAACTATTGCATTATATATTACTGACTTAAGAAATAAAGCAAAAACATGCAGATATGATGATCCTAGAGATGAGTTGATAGAGACCATCTTGTATCTGGTGTTAATCATGATGCATTGAGACAGATTTTGCTTCAAGATAGTGAATTAACATTGAGCAAAGCCATTGAGATTTGTCAAATACATGAGATTACAGAACTGCCTACAAATATGCTTACAAATGGGAAAGGCATGTCTGTGGTATCTGCTAGTGCGACTGTTGATAGTGTGCAGTAGAAAGTTAAGATGAAAAAGAAATATAAACTGAGAGGCAGTGCCAAACCCAGTCTTATTGTTAACTATTGCAATTGCAGAGACAGTCATGAACCTAAACAGGAAAAGTGTTTAGCTTTTGGTCAGCAATGTCACAAATGTAAAAAGTATAATTTCAAAAGGCTTTGCAAGTCTAAAGTGTTTGCAGGCTTGCATTTAAACAGACTGTCTGAAGAAGCAAGTAGATCAGATAGATAGAGACTGTAGCAAACTAAACAAATTGTCTGTGTTGATGGTGTTTCTGTGATCGATTAAACAGTTAATACAGTACATTATCAGTTATCAGCAAAGAATTAAATATTTTCTATTGTACAAATTAATGGAAAACCTGTAGAGCTTAAAGTAGACACTGGATCTAAGTGCAATGTTATATCAGCACAAATGTTTGCCAAATTAAGAACTGGTGAAAAACTTGATTCAGCAAAGTCTGCAAAACTAGTTGCTTATGGTGATGGAGATTAAAATTGATGGTGCAGTTCTTTCATGCCATTCTGCTGGAAAAAGCTATGACTTGCAGTTTTACATAATCAAAAGACATGTGCAGTCACTGTCAGACCTCAAAGATAGTTTGAGAATGGGACTGATTTCCTTTAATAAAGAGGTCCACCATATGTCTGAATAACTAAGATAGTTTTACACAGAATATTTTTAGTGAATATGCAGATATTTTCAAAGGTGAACTTGGCAAACTTCCTGTCACATATTCCATGAAGTTAAACCATGAAGTAAGCCCAGTTGCCAAATGAACACAGAAGAATCCAGTAGCAGTGCAGAGTAAAGTATAAGCAGAACTAAAAAAATGGTGAATTTAGGTGTTCTTACTCCAGTGGAAGAACAGACTGAATGGGTATCCTCCATGTTCTTAGCTCATAAGAAAAGCTCAGGTGATATTTGAATATGTATTGATCCAAGAGACTTATACAAAGCACTTAAGCATCATCATCATCTAATATGTACAGTAGAAGGGATAACTGCTCTCATGCCAAATTCCACTGTTTTTCAGTCTTAGATGAAAAAAGCTCTTTTTGGCAAATTTTGCTGGACAATTAATCTTCATTGTTAATCACATTCAGTACACCATTTGCTAGATACAGATTTTAAGAATGTCATTTAGAATCAGTTCTGAAAGTGAAGTCTTTCAACATGCTCTGGAACAAATGTTTTACTGGTTATCCATGTGCTATTATAATAGACGGCATTATTGTTGGTGGCAATGGTGAAGACGAGCATGATAGAAATTTCAGGAAAGTTCTAGACTTTGCACGTAATGCAAATCTTATACTGAATCCTCAGAAATATAAATTTAAACTGAAAGAAGTTACTTATGTGGGACATTTGTTTACAAGTTCTGGCTTACAACCAAGGTCCATCTAAGTAAACAGCAATTGTTGAAAAGCCAGTTCCAAAGAATGTCACATCTTTACAACATTTTCTAGGTATGATCAACTATTGCATCCCAGACTTGAGTGAGCTTTCTGCACCATTACATGAGCTGACACACAAAAATGTAAGCTGGTCCTTGTTGGAAGAACATCAAAGAGCATTTGATATTCTGAAGAAGAAAGTTGCCAGTCCACTCACATTGAGATACTATAATGTTCACAAATATGTAACTCTTTCTCATGATGCTTCAGGTTACAGCCTTGGCACAGTATGTCTTCAATAAACCATATGAATAGCTTATGTGTCAAGAACTTTAACTCAAACAGAGATGCATTATGCACAAATAGAAAAATAACTTTTGGCAGTACTGTTCGCATGTTACAAAGACATGCGTCTGGAGCATTTCTCCCTGGGCCTCAGCTGAAAATTGGCTTCTTTCCAAGTCGGGCTTTCCCAGTAAATAAATGTTAAATAAATAAATAAATGTTTGAAGTTCAATAATTATATTTATGGCAAACCTATCCAGAGATTGATCACCAATAAAATACATACAGCCACAGCTCGACTGCAACTCATGGTGTTAAAATTGCAAAAGTACAATTTCAATATTGTTTACAAAAAGGGCAAATACTTGCACCTTTTGCTGATGCTTTGTCACATGTACCCAAACAAATGACAGAGCAGCATGAAAATGAAACACCAGACTTTGAAGTCATGGAAGTCAGAAATTTTTCGTCATCATCACGGCTTGATGAACTATGAAATTACACAGCTTAAGACCCAGTTCTCCAGAAGCTGAAAAATGTTATCAGTCACGAATGGCCAACATGACAAACCAGTTTACCACTTGACATTCAGCAGTATTTTCCTTGCAGAGACAAGCTCCTGATAGAAGAAGTAATCCTCATGAAAGGTCAAAAAGAGGCAAATCCTAAAGCATTACAACAGGAATATATCAAAATTTTGCATTGTGGTCACCCAGGAGTTGATTCAACCAAAATAAGGGTAAGACACATTGTATATTAGCCTTCTATGTCTAAAGATACAGAGAAAGAAACTCTTGCATGTTCAATTTGTAGCAGACCAAACCACATCAACAAAAAGAATTGCTTCAGCTGCACCAAATTCCTAAATTACCATGCTTGATGGTTGCTGTAGATTTTTTTCGAGTGGAATGGTCAACATTACTTGGTGTTAGTAGACTCTTACTCAAATTGTTTTGAAATTGACCTAATTCCTAACTTGACATCCAGCACAGTCATTACAAAATTAAAGAGACATATTTCTGTCCATGGTAGTCAGCACGAAGTCATGTCTGACAATGGTGCACAGTTTACTAGTCACCAGTTTAAGAAATTTGCTGAGTCTTGGGACTTTGTTCATATTACCAGTAATCCTGAGTATCCACAAGACAATGGTTTACCTGAATGTGCAGTTCAGAGTGTAAAGTATTTGTTGGAGAAATCCAAAAGAGAGATTTTCCTTAACTTACTCAATCTCAGAAACATTCCACGAGGCAACTTGTTTGGCTTACCTGCTCAAAGATTGATGTTCAGACAAACATGAACAACTCCTCAGATCAGCAAACAACTGTTAGTACCAAAAGCAAAGAATAATAGAGTGGTCAAAGCTCAACTTTCGAGAGTCACAAAAGTTGTACTGTGATAAAACTAGGAAATCCCTTCGACCATTGTTACAAGGAGAAGTTGTGAGAATGCAAGCATCCAAAGGTTATGATTGTGTAGAAACTGTGAAGGACATTTGTGAGCAACCAAGATCTTACATCATATAATCTGAAGGAATGGATTACAGTAGGAATCATAGACATGCGTTACCTGTCTCAGAACCAACACCACAGTAGATTGCCTGTGCCAATAACTCTAATTTCCAGAGTGACCCATTAATTGTTCTAATTCAAAAGGACAGTGTGCATTCTTCAAACAACTCTGATGTAAACCCAGATGTTTCAGTATTGAATGAATCCCCAGAAGATATCCCTGTTGCTAAGCCCAGTCAAAATGTCTGTGTAACTAGATCAGGTAGAATTTGCAAACCCAATCCTAAATACACAGCAACTTGGACTTGAAATCAGTTATGTTTTGTTGAAATGTTAAAATAATATCTAGCTCTTAAATATGCCTTTGTTCTTGTATTTTGCAATGCTGAACAAAATTAAAGAGGAAGGATGTAAAGCAATGTGTATACTAAACCTAGTCAGCCACCATAACTAGAAAGCTCAAGCATGTAAGTTACTGAGCACATGCAAGATTTGTACCATTTTGTATAGCTAGTGTGAATGTAAGGTGATGGAGATGCACGTGTGTGTGTGTGTGTGTGTGTGTGTGTGTGTGTGTGTGTGTGTGTGTGTGTGTGTGAGTGTTTGTGTGTGCGTGTCTGCATGTGTGTGTGTGTGTGTGTGTGTGTGTGTGTGTGTGTGTGTGTGTGTGTGTGTGTGTGTGTGTGTGTGTGTGTGTGTGTGTGTGTGTGTGTGTATGTGTGTGTTAGAATTAGCAAGTCAGTCAGTAAGCATATGAAGTAAGAAGTATATGTACAAGTTACAGCTCCTGATGTGTGTATGTATAATAAACGACTCAAATGCATACCCAGCCTCAGTGTCTCATTTGAATACATGAGACATGCGACAGCACCTGTGCTCCCAGTCTTCTTTTTTATGCTTTTATTTATCTTTCTCCATTATGTATAAAATATACTGTATATCAGTGTTGTCTTTGTCAGATTTTGTAAAAACATGGTCTAGCATGTAAAAGTACTCAACAAGACAAGAGAATGAATTCAGTTCCAGAAATATTACTCCCTTTTTAGCTTTGATTCCATCTCTCCATTTTAACCCCTTGCAGCTCTGCATTTAGACCCCCAGGCTGGGAAGTATTGGGCAAAAGCAGATCATCATCAGGCAATGAGGGAATACATCTATGGTCAAGCTTCTCAACCACTCTACCTTTCATGGAGAATTCAGATTTTAGCCTCATTTAACTCTTTGGTCTGCTGCTTCAGTTTTTCCTTTGACAGAAACAATTTGTGATCTTTCATTGGCTTAGGTGTACATTCATAAAGAATGGAGCATTTTAGCATCAAAACTGAATCAGTGGAGGAGTCAGTCATCGTTCTGGCTCCAAACTGCTGCAATGTGCTATTGGACTATTGAAAGGACCGATAATGCAGTGTGGCTAGAAAAAGTCTGATAAGACAGTCCATTGTCCCCTTACAAAGTCGGTAAAGTAAACTCTTGCTAATTAAGTTCACAGTGTTGAAACCATGAAGTGATAAGATCAGTGTGTGGGGCCATCTTTTTTCAGTTCTTTTTCTTTAACTCTGCAATTTGGGTTCTGTAACTGCCCAGGCTTTGGAATTCTTAGCATGGACTGGGCTGTAGTTCTTAGCCCAATTTATGATGCTTGCAGTTGCCATTGGCAGAGTCAGCTTGCATGCTGTACCAGTAGTACTGCTCCCCCCACTCCACAGGTACTGCTGCTGTTTAAGAAGATCTATCAGTTTGCTAGTAGTGTACTACATGGCTTTTATTACTTTGGGGTCTAAGTGTTTGTGTTCTGTGGGGTGTTATGACTGAAATTGATGTTGCTACACGCACACACTCACACACACACACACACACACACACACACACACACACACACACACACACACACACACACACCATTCAATTTCTGACCTGACATACAAATTAAAAGATCTGTTGGTGTGTTGCCATTATTGTAGGTTAATAGGTGTGTACTAGGCTAATGGCCCTGGAGCCTTTACAAGCCTAGTCCATAGAAGTGACCTTGCCAACTTTTTTTTTATTTTATTTTCCCAAACCTTTGTCACTGCTTCCCCTTTGTTTCTGCTGCTATGTGAACTCAACAGGTGCTGCAGCATTTGTCTCTCAGGGCTGGAAGTTGAATCACTATCCCAACACAAGCTAATATACTGATGAACTATTCCTGATGTTGTGTTATACTTTTGGTCTACTCATCATTTTTTTCTGGCAAAACCATTGAGGAATACAATCGCTAATAATGATAGGCATTTGACTGTTAGACTGCATGTTAGTTCTCAAATTTCTCTGATTTCAAAGAATGTTCCTGATTTTGCCTCATAATTTTGATATGTTCTTCCTAAAATTTGTAGTATTCTGGGAAATCACTGAGGATTACAGTCACTGAATAATGAGAAACAACTGAGTTTCAGTAATTACATCCTTCAGAAGAAACATGCTAATGCAAACCCTAGCAACTTCCTAGTATATAAGAGCAGTATTTGCAATCTGCCTCTGATCTCAATCTTTGTCATCCATTATTGTTGGTTTTGATACTGATTCTTGCTCTAAGAAACTGATAGCTATGAAAGAAAATGTGTGTTGCGGATATACAATTTTGAAATTAATGCTGCAGTGATTTAAGTGCAGCTTAAAAAAATGACTTTGGCTATGTAAGTAATTGTGGCAACAGATGTTACAAGGATAACTGCTAAGGCTTTTAAAGACCTACCACAGAATTCAAGAAGCTCAGTGCAAGGATGGTTTTAGCCTTGTGCCGAGCATCCTCACTACAGATGGTGCAGCAGTGCCATATGAATATGTATGAGGGGGCACAGCAAGTGCTCTACGGAGGTGTAAACATGCCCCAACAGTTGCACAACCTACTATGCCTACTAGTAGAGCCTGCCTCTAATAGTAAGTCAGTAATTCAGTGTCCGTGGATACCGAAATGTATGCTAACCATACAAAAGTGTCCACAAACAGTAAAATAAAATCAAAGTAGTAAACACACAAGCACATAGTGGAATGTTGAGTCCTGTCCCTAGAAGTCTCACAATTAGATTTCCCGTGTCCCTATTATACATTTGAATTGCTGCAATATCGAAGGTGTAAGCAAAGCGCAGCGTGTTTGCACATCGCTGCCTCCGCCGAGCTTAGCTTACACATCAAATTCATTCAAATAGAGAAAAACATGCAAAATCAACGTAAAACTCAATAGTGTAGTGTTTAGAGCATCCGTCTAACGAACAGGCATTCACAGTTCGAGCCCAACAATAGCACATATCATTTTCCATGTGGCATGAATGTAATTTTGCTGTAAAACCAACATAAGAGTATCGCATGAAATATTTAACTAAATGTCATTCAATCAAAGTGGCACTGCCATAATGAATAAGGCACTAGATAGCAGGTGTAAGCACAAATAAGCAGCAGTAAACATATATAAGTACCAGTAAGCAAGTCTGAGTGCGCTTGCTCGGGTCTAAGCAGTGCCCAGCATAGGAAATGTATATAAGTATGTACAAATATATAATATATAATATATATATATATATATATATATATATATATATATATATATATATATACATATAGATATATGTGTATATATATATATATATATATATATATATATATATATATATATATGTGTGAAGAAAGAAAGATGTAACAATAAAGCATACAAAAGGAATGAGAAGGGAATCAACAGCAACTCCAGTATTATATAGCGCTGTCAGCATATGTGATATCCAGCTGGGCAGGGGTGAGCAAAGCACTGCTACTCACACCACAGGCAGGATATTACCAGTGGGAGTAACATTGTTGATTTGCTAAGTCTACTTTATACTCAGAAGGTAATCCCTGGTGGGACTACACAAAAATTGATAGACTATTTGGCCAACCCACCATTGCACAAGCAAGGGCAGGTATGTTCAAGGAATAAGACATAGGGAATTTGCAGACTTTGGATCCAACCCAGTTTGGCTTTGTCAAAGGCAGATCATGCCTTTTAAACTTGGTTGACTTCTTCGAAACAGTCATCAAAGCCATTGATGAGGGAAAGGCTGTCCATACAGCCTACCTCGATCTGGCTAAGGCCTTCGATACAATACCCCACTCGGGTATCATTGAAAAACTCATCAGCTTAAATGTCAACCCATACATCACAAGATGGGTTGCAAACTGGCTGAGTGACAGAACCCACAGGGTCAGAGTTGCTGGCGCCATGTCAGACTCAAAGCCTGTCACAAGTGGTGTCCCACAGGGCTCAATCCTGGGCCCACTCTTGTTTGGCATCTACTTTTCCGAAGTACAAGCAAACACAGGAGGGTTATGGCTGACAAAGTTTGCAGATGACTTCAAACTGGGCGCCGTAGTAGAAAACACATCTGACACAGATATCCTTCAGAAGGGTCTCACAGAAACGGATAACTGGTGCCAGAGCCACGGCCTAAAGTTAAATGCCAAAAAATGCATAGTCATACCCTTCGGAA
>NC_056731.1:1732767143-1732852143 GCF_019279795.1 Protopterus annectens | reverse complement strand
TGAACTGTCCCTGATTTCCAGGGACGTCCCTGATTTTGACTCAAATTCTAACTCTGTCCCACTTAATCCCTCCTAAAACTAGTGGCATTTGGAGGAATGGTGGTGAATTACATGTAATGAATAATGATAACAATTAAGAGTTATAAACATCATTTACCTCAGAAAATGTGTATGAATTCATATGCTCTGAGTCTGTCATTGTGTCAGGTTAATAGCACTAATATTTTAAATATGTCCCTGATGTTGTTATGACATGTCCCTGATTCAGTTGATATTTGTCCCCAATCGTTTGAGAGGTCTGATAGGGACAGAAAGCACATATTCCACTTACAACCTTAGAAAGATGATAAAATATTAAGTATGAGGTAGCATGACTCAGCCAAAGGATGTGGGTTCCAAAACCCAATTACTTGTTTGTATTGAAGAGTGTCAGTTCCCATGTATTAGCCAGACAGGTGCAGATTGTAAGAGGAACACAACAATAATATGAATCAAACTCTGGACAGGCCGCGGATTCTGTACAGTCGAACGGCATGCTTTCGCCTAATGGGCAGACATTCCCAATACTGTAGGCATGTAATCTGATGTAATAGGCATCACAAGGTAATATCGTAGTCCACAGTCCCACCCAGGGGTTTGAGTGACAGATGCAAACACCAAATGAAGTGCATTTGCAAGTGCGGGAGCCTGTTTGGCCGCCGGTATGCGAGTATTACACTGGTGAAGCAATGTAGAGGCTAACTGAGTGTAAGAAACTGTAACCGGAGGTTAGCATTGCTTAGTTCCACACAAACCCATGCACACCTGCTCACAATTGCTTTAATGTGCCTTAATCACTCCACATCCAACAGCCTTGTTCTGCCCAGCAACAAAATAAACTGGCTCTGCAAGGCTTGAAACCAGGGCCTTGCACACACAGCTAATGTGATTTACTACTAACTCATGGCAGATATACAGACATCGGATGTTATCACAAACATATCATCCAGCACAGTCATTCAGCAGTATAGGAAATATATTCCATCATGTAGATGTATGTGTGTGTGTGTTTATGTCCAGATATAGATACATACATATATATAGATATATCAAGAACATCCCATGTGGGGGGCGTGGCCAAGGATGAACACAGGATAGCAGCAGATTTCTTCAGCTCCACCAATTTCATTACACTGACAGGAATTAATTACTTAAAAAAATAATTTTTGAAGTAATTTTCTTTCTAAATATGTTTGTTTTATATAGTTCTTGAACTATATCTAAAAAAGAAAGGAAATTTTAACAATATTCCTGACAGAAATCACTTTGGAAATTTTCCTGTCAGTTTATCAGTCTGAAATGAGTTCCAGTAAGACAAATTCTCAAGACTCCAGCATCAAGAAAGAACTTCAGTCTCTGATAACTATAATCCAGCAACTTACTGCTAAGATGGATAAAATGGATACTAAAATAGATACCTTCATAGAAAAAACTACAAAACAAATAGACTTGTTACATATAGACCTGCAACAACAGAAGATCCAGATGACAGGCATAGAAGAAGCTGTGAATGACATGGAAAATAGAATCCAAGAAGAGGAAATCAACATTGAGTTTCTGCTGAAACAAAATACACATTTACAAACAAAGCTTGATGACCTGGAAAATAGATCTAGGCGCAATAACATTAGGATTTTTGGACTGCCAGAAAATATTGACGGTAACAATATTACTTCTTTTTTAACAACATGGCTCCCTAAAACTTTAGACTTACCAGAAGCATTCTCTTTTGGTATCGAAAGAGCACATAGATCTATAGCTAATACTAACTCTAACAAAAACTATCCTAAATCGGTTATAGTTAGATTTCTATCATCTTTTGATAAAGAGATGGTTCTTAAATCTGCTTGGGCTAAAGCTCTTGTTAAGATTCATGAGACAACTGTGTGTTTTGACAATGACTATTCTTCCATGGTAATAGCTAAAAGAAAAGTTTTTCTGCCACTAATAAGGGAGCTTAAAAAAGCACAGTTTAAAACATACCTTCTGTTTCCTGCCAAGCTTAAAATCTTCCTTCCTGATGGTCCTAAAATTTTTGATGACTTAGACTCTGCTTTACTGTTTATCAAAAAAAAATAAGATTTTGGATAAAATAGAGGAAATGGAATGGGCTAGTCCTTCATTAAAGAGACTGGCAACTGAAACTTCGTGAAAGACTTCAGAGAAGAAGAAGAGACTAAAAAACAAATGATTTGTTCTATTTTTTTTTCTCTCTCATCATTTTATTTCATTATTAATCTTTTTAAATATAGTTCCTGCATTTCCAGAAAGCCACAAATATTCTGAAAAAGATTTAATCAAAGTTATTCTCTGTGTGCAAAGAAATGTTTTGTTTCATAACCAGTCAAAATATCTGAAGAACTAATAACAAGCTATGATTCAATTTGTTTCTCTTTCTGAAAAAGAGAAGTAAGGTCAGTAATTTGATACATTTTTTTTTCTTTCTCTTTTTTTTCTCCTTTTCTTCTTTTCTTTGTTTAAACAATGACATTCTATTTAGATTATGTAGTGGGTAAAGGGTGGGGAAGGGCAGGGAGAGAAGAGTAATGAAAATATGATTAATAGAATAATAACATATTTATTCCTTGTAAAAAGTTTATATGTTCTTCAAATGCTATTCCTAATTATACTTTCTTGATTATACTGCTTATGCTTGTTTGTAAATAATCTGTCATGCTTTAATTAATAATAATTAGAACTAAATAATAGTAAATAATATGTTTTATTTTTAACTCTATTAATATAAACAGTAAGTAATATTCCATTGTATATACTTCTTATAGCTTTCTCTTACATTTTTTTATTTCTGCTTTACACTCTTTTATTTTCTACTCTCTTTTTCTTTTCTTTATTAATATATAGAAATGCTTTTGATCATATAGACACAGTAAATAATACGATTTGCATAAAAATTGAGTTGGGACAAAAATATTGAGTTTTATTACTTATTAATAACTTTGGGCTTAATTTCACTTACATAGAGGCTGTAATAACCTGTAAAATACACTGTGAAGGTTTTGTCATGTTTAGATGCATTTACACTGCTAAATGAATGTTTGTCACTAGTTTTTAATAAGTTTCCCGCCAAAATGTTAAGGGAGACAATCTGGGATGTGGGCTGTCTAATGTACAGTGTCCATGAGCTACTTCAAAAGCTTCAACTCTCAGAATTCTCAAAGAGAAGCTGAAATCAGTCAGTCTAACCTTTGACCTAGATATCACACTGACACATCACAGATTCAGGAAGAACACTCTACCAGGAAGTAGAACAGATGCAAATGTGACTATGTGAAGGAAAATGAACTCTTTAACATCTAAATGTGAGTTATTTTATATAATTACTTAAATATCTATGTTATAATTCATAAAATATGTCAGTTATAATGAGTTTAAATGATGCAGTTTCTTGTAGTAAGTAAATGTCTCATTTTAAAAGGCATAGAAAATGAAACATTTATTCAAGTGTTTTTGAAAATCTACTTAACAGCAGCATAATAATCTGTGTTAAAAACTTATGTTCCAAACATATACATCACTATAACTCATTTAATTCATCTGATTGACAAGCATAAATAATTTTATAACTCTATTCTGGAAGAAATTGTCATGTGATATATTTTAAAGCAGTAGTATAGCATGGTTGTAAAATCTGGTTACTAAAATGTGTTTGCTGTGCATTATTTTGTATGAAGCAGACAGATTTATTGTAGGGACAGCAAGTAGGATAGTGCTCAGCAAGGACACAACTCAGTGAGATCATATATATATATATATGTGTGTGTGTGTGTGTGTGTGTGTGTGTGTGTGTGTGTGTGTGTGTGTATGTATGTGTGTGTGTGTGTGTGTGTGTGTGTGTATATATATATATATATATATATATGTGTGTGTGTGTGTGTGTGTGTGTGTGTGTGTGTGTGTGTGTGTATATATATATGTGTGTGTGTGTGTGTGTGTGTGTGTGTGTGTGTGTGTGTATATATATATATATATATATATATATATATGTGTGTGTGTGTGTGTGTGTGTGTGTGTGTGTGTATATATATATATATATATATATATATATATATATGTATATATGTGTGTGTGTGTGATGGCTTCTTTTTTTTTTATACAATAATGCAAGTGTTTCTGAGAATCTGCATAACTATGCAGTATGATTTATAACAATTTCTATAAATACAATATTTTATTCTATTGACAATAATGAGTATAAGTAAAATGCTCATATACAAGCAATTCAAGGTTTTTTTTGGAAGCTGTTGACTGCATTTACATGACAGAAAATAGATGCATCTTAATATATGTAATGTCCGAATCATATTAGCCAACGTTTTTGATTTAAATGAATGTTAGAACTTATTTTTCTCTCCTCTTGATTTCTAACATCAAGATTATTTGAATGCTATTTGAATACAAGTGTTTTATATTACATAGATGTATATAGTAGTATGAATAGTTTTTTAAAAAAAAAGTTTATTTTAGTTTATATGATGCTGTTTTACTAAATGTGTAGTCTTGTCTTGCTAGATAATTGAATTGAAAACTGTTAACCTCAGTTAAATATAACTAGTATTAAATTGATAAGGTGGTAGCTGAGGTACTGCTGCTTAGGGTAGGGGGTTAACTTGAGTGGTAAATACTACTCTAAGTTGGAGTTTATAACTCCAGGCTGGATGCAAGGTTTAATCCTTACATTATTTTCACTTGTTCATTGTTATATGTATATAGTTTTGACATCCACAATATATTTTGTACACGCATTGTCACTACAAACAAAATTGAATCCCATACAAAATCCCATAAGAGATTCAATAAATACAGCTATATTTAAAGGTACACCTAAAGGAGGAGATGTAACATTACTTATGTTGTTATTTGTTATTTTGATCATAAGATTCTTAAGTTTTAAAAATGCCAAATGACATCTTTAAAAGGAATTTCTTTAAACATTAATGGATTGAATAATCCGTGTAAAAGGGCAAGCCTAATAAGATACATTAATTTACATAAGGCCAACTTAGTCTTCCTGCAAGAAACCCATCTCTTGAAAAAAGATATTGATAAACTAGCCACAAACAAATATACAGTATTGGTTAGTTCAGGGCACACTCAGAAAAAAAGAGGAGTGGCTATTTTATGGAATAAAAGTATGCCCATTCCTAAAACCATTAAGTCTTATCGCGATGACAAAGGAATGTTTTGTATGGTTACAATACAAATTAATGGGAAGACTTACACTTTAATTAAAGTATATTGGATACCTGGAATTGGTATTAATACAGTGAAACATCATCTTGATAAGATCATATCATTCTCTATAGGAGATATTATTTTAGCTGGTGACTTTAATTGTATACTACATGAAAGTGATACTACCACTAAAGGAAAAAGAAGAATTACATCTAATGCAAAACATTTAAATGATTTTGCTAATTCTTATCATTTGAATGATATTAATAATCAGATAGATTCAAAATCATTACCATACACCTTTTTTTCTAACAGATACAAAACTTATTCAAAAATAGATAGGGTATTTATTTCTAACCAGATGGTAACAGATTTAATTAATTCCAAAATCATTTCATGTCCTATATCTGATCATAATTCAATTGTTTTTGAATTCATGATAAAAAAATACTCATAATGTTCAGATCAAAAGGATACCAGCATACTTAACTCAACTAAAAGACTATAAAGAATATATACTTTCAGAAGTAAAACATTTTTAGACATAAATAATACTCCTGAAGTCTCCATTGTCTATGTTTGGGATGCCTTAAAATCATATCTATATGGACAAAGTATCAGATGGTATAATAATAAAAGGAAATCTTGGGATAAGGAATTGTTAAATATTCAAAGTAAATTAGACTCTTATAAACATAATAATAAAGAAAATATTATGGACAAGAAAGTTATTGAAGAAATAAACAAACTAAATGAGAAATACAAAGACATTTTAACTCATAAAGTTAAAATAACTTTAGAGAAATACAAGTTTGTCTTATTCAATAAGCCCCAAATACTTACATAGACTTAAAAATAAAACAAAAAGGTTGAATAAACAAAACCATATCAAAGAAATCTTTTCTCTAAGGAAAAAGAAGAATGTTTCTAGTATACCAGAAATACTAGATGAATTTAGAAATCACTTTCACAAAATTAACCATAATAACATTAACATGGAACCTAAAGATAAAATAAAGGAGTTTATAACCACAAACATGAATAAAAAGCTTAATAAACAACAGATTAAACTATTGGACAAAAGTATTTCATATACAGAGGTTATTACACAAATAAATAAGCTTAAATCAAACAAAGCACCGGGTAATGATGGTGTTATACCAGAGATATATAAAATCCTTTCTAAAAGTACGTATTCATTAATACATAAGATTTTTATTTTGGCTCAAACTGAGTTAATAACCCCCCCCATCTTGGCAATATACATTTATTTCGCCAATTTTAAAACCTAATAAAGATCCAACTAGATGTACTTCATATCGGCCCATCTCATTACTTAATGTTGATTATAAAATGCTTATGAGTATTTTTGCTGATAGATTGAAGACAATCATCCCTGGCATTATAGATATAGATCAGACAGGCTTCATTGTAAATAGAAATACTTTTGATAATATAAGAAGAACTTTAACATTAATTGATTTTGCAAATAGGAAAAGAAAGATTTAACACTTATTAGTCTTGATATAAGTTCAGCATTTGATTCAGTAAGTTGGGACTATCTGTTTACCTTACTGAAGTGCACAAACTTCTCAGATGCATTTGTAAATCTAATTGAGCATTTATACAAAGGAACATTGGCTTATATTAAGGTAGGAACATATGTTTCACAAAAATACCCATTTTAAAGGTACAAAACAAGGATGTCCACTTTCTCCACTATTATTCACTTTAGTAATGGAGCCTTGGGCTAATTTGATCAGAAACAGTACTGACATAGAGGGTTTTGAAATAGATGAAAATACAACATCCAAAATTCAACTTTTTGCAGATGATGTTCTAATTACATCAGCAGGATCTAATTCTTCTATGCAGTCTCTATTTGATAAAATGATGAATTTTAAAAGTATTTCTGGTTTAATATTCAATGAAGAAAAAACTAAAATACTACCTATATATACACGAAAAAATATTCTCATTAGTGATTTTACTAAATATGTACCCAATACAGGTCAGATAACTTATTTAGGTAAAATACTATCTAAAGATATTAAATCTGTTATATATAATAATTATAATACCTGTTTTCTTAATATACAAAATCTTTTTAATACCTGGAATAATATGTTTTTTACTATGGAGGAGAGACTTACAATTATTAAAATGATAATATTCCCCAAGATTTTATACTTAATACAATCAATAATACTTCCACCTACAAAAATAATTATCAAGAAACTGAATACACTAATGTTAAATTTCCTATGGGCACCTAATAGACCTAGGATTGCTTTAAGGAAACATACTAATAGCTGGTCTCAAGGGGGTATTTCTTTTCCAGACTTTAATTTATATACTATCTCTTCTATTGTAAAAGTTATTACTTTATTAATAGATCAGTCATATGTCGCAAAATGGAAAGATTATTGGGAGCTAATTAGTATGCACTTCATGAAAATCTCCTTAACACATAAAAATATGATTGTAAATAACTCCATGTTATGGTTACTAAAGGAATTTTGTACTTCACCTATTACACCTAAACATATGGTTTGTTACCCATTAAATATTATTATTAGCTATCGTAACTTTATATTCATGCACCCTAAGTATAGGGAATGGAATTTTATTATATTCCCTATAATGTATACTCAGGGTATGCTTTTGTCATCTACTTCTGAAGGAACTCATTTAGCTATAGATAATGATCTAAAATACTGGTATCAGTTGATATCTGATAATAAAGTTAAAAATCTAGATTTCTTAAAACAAGAATTTGATCTAAGAGAAACTTGCTGGTTAGAGGTTCAGACCTTTAGACAACATATCATTAATAAAATAGATCTAATGTCTATAACAGTTAAAGAATCTATTCCAACACTGATTGATTACTTGATATTAAATTTACAACATAAAGTTTCTGATAAAGGTAAACTTTCATACATTCATAAAATTATCAGACAAGAAACTTTTTACAGTGTAGATACATACTGGAATTATTTCACTTCTATTAATGGGGACCCACCAAATCAACAAGATAAACAATATATATTGGAATCTGCCTATAGAACTACGTCTTCCATTGTCTGGAGACTTTATACATGGAAATTTTTACATAGATCTTTTATACACCTTTGATGATGAATAAAATAAATAATAAAGATAATCTATGTAAGAGATGTAATGTAGAAATTAATGCTGACTGGGCTCATATGTTTTATGACTGTATAAAATTGAAAGAATACTGGAAGTCAATTAATGAATTTTTGCAGGCTCTTTTTACAGATAATTTCATTATTTCTAAATCTCTTATATTATTCAACACACCTGTACCTCAAAGTGTTAAAAAGGTTAAGCTTCCCTTGTTATGGTCTATTCTAGCAGTGGCTAGGAAAATAATAACCAGAAATTGGATTTCAGATACACCTCCTTCGTTCAATGAATTTTAAAATGTTATGAATATAGTGTGCCATATGGAAATAAACACAATTAGGTCAAGAACAACTAGAAAAACATCTTATTATATTGTATGGGATAATTTACAAAATTTGTTAAAAAAATTCTAATTTCAATAGCATGGTATTTTAGTTTAATTAATTGATCTGATTGTAGTGGATGTCTTTGTAAATACTTTAGTTGTTTTGTTGAATATTATAATAATATCTATTTTTAATTACTTGTATAAAATTGTTATGATATTTCTCTTATATGTTAAAACAATAAACCTGTTTTGAAAAAAAAAAAGAACATCCCATGTGACAACAAAGAATTAAAAAGAAATGAAAAGGGAAACACCAGCAACTCCTGTATTATGTAGTGGTGTTGTCCTGTGTAATATCAAGACTCCCTCAGACAGACGTGTCATTAATACATGCAAACATTTGTACATTGGCCAAATACTTCACTCTGTGCATTTTATTTAGATTAACAAAACAGTTCCTGTCCAATCATTATGTCAGAACAGTACTCTTGCAAGGTGTTGTATGCAACATCATCATCATGAAACAGGTAAATGGGGTAACCATAGAGGGACTGGTAGTGTTGTGTGTACAGTGGGGTCATCTGCATCACGTGTACCTGGAACCTTTAGGAGTCAGGTGCATACCACGATCGTGTGCTTGACAGACAGGGGTGAGGACAACTGGAGTATGTTGTGATGCATATTAAAAAGGTTACATGTATCCAGTGGACACATGTGTGAAATGAACAGCTATGTATGGGGCAAATGTTCTACAAACTGATTGGCCTTTTGTTTCTATAGGGTGAGAGTGGGATGCGGGGGAAGGAGAGTAGGTATGCTCATGGAGGATAGGTTGGGTAGGATGACAGACAAGACAGCATACAGGGTCAGTATATGACACATGTGGGGTGATACACCTTGGACAAGGAGGGGTGTTCAGCAGTCACAAGCCCATGAGCTCCCAGATGGAAACAGTGGGACAGAGGTCCCCAGCCATGGACAGCCTCCACTACATCAAACAGCAGCAAAGGTGGCTGTGCTGAGGGCTGTCTAATAAGGGCAGGCTCACCTTGTAAATGTGACACTCTGCCCTCGACCTGGCGTATCTGGCCTCAAAACCCCTTATTGCACCCCCTATGCACCACCTCCAGGATGGTACGACAGTGGGCAAGTTCTTGTCTGGTCCTGCTCCCAGGAGGGACAAGCCCCATCCTCAGTGGCAGTTCCACCAGAAGGTGATGCAGAGCCAACAGAGGTGGAGGTTCAAGGCTGGGCCCCAGATGTGCTGGTGCCCGGTGCCATGGCCAGCTGAAGTGGGACAGGAGGTTCTGCTGGGACCTCCAACCCCATACAGCCTATGGTGTTGCAGTTTTAACACATATATGGCTTAGTAATAGTCAACAGCATTCAGGATTACTTATAACAGCATGCATAGATATGACCATCAACCCAACACAACAGATGGTATACATTTGCTGAGGGAGCACAACACATGCATATATACTGCATGACATCTGTACAAAGTGTAGAAGACTTGTGACGGCAACTATAAACAGTGGCCCATTATTGGCATGTCAATGAGAACCTCAGACAGTGACTGTCATACCACTGTTTCATGTGACATATGTCCAATCAGGGATGCGATGGCAGTAACTCTCACCACTATCACCATGTACTGACTGCAATCCTCACACTATGTTTCTGCAGTTCACAGATGTGTGTTCAGTGAGTAACACAGGAAACAAATGGTTCTACACACCGACCAGTCCACAAATGGCCCTACAGATGAGTGTTCCCTCACAAACAAAGCACTGTCTTGCCAGTTTTAAAACATGCAGCATAGCCATTACCACACACAACTTGTTAAACTGGCAGTAGTCTCAATGAAGCATAGCTGCACGTACATGCTGTAGTCATGTCTGGCACATCACCCTCCTGTCTTTAGGCTATTTTCCACTGTGTATGTTGTTTAAGTAATATTCAGATATCATCTGTGATGCTGTTTACCAAACACCAGATCCAGGTTCCACTCACAGCGACTGTCATGGGCAAACACCAACATGATGTTCCTAGATATTGTACTGTGTTTCCATGCAACTGGCTATGGGAACATCACCACAGCTGCTCCACATACAATCAGCTAAAGGAGGACTGCAATAGGTGCAGAGGCCATCACCTGATTATGACCATCACTTACAAAACACAAGCTGCTGCTGAGCAGGTGTACAACTCCACATCCACCAGAGAGTTGTGTGGGAGGGACAGACAGAGGCAAAGTACATCAGAGAAGGGCTTGGAGACTAAAACCTAAGCATCGTCTGTCACACACCTACCAGTACAGGGATTCAAACCCCTGACTGACTAGCCATTGCTATTACAAGTGCATGCAGTTACTCCATGTGCCACAAAGTTGACATGTTGATGTGCTGTAAGAACATATATGTGTGCTGGTGAGTGGCATCTGCAACAGAGATATAGTAGACATACATTAGGTGTAGCACACATGGCTGTCCACATGATTGGATGTCATTGTCAACACAACCACACTCTCTAAGGGACTCAGACACATTGCCAGACTTTGCCAGGCCCACAAATACACTTTCTAACTACTTAGTTTGCCACTCTGCAGTAATGCACATGTATACATGCATCACAGTGGATATCCGGAGGTTCTGTGGGCTAGGGCATGTGAACATGTCTGACAGCAGTTGGTATGCCAGTAGGAGTTATACTGGGTGTGACTGTGGTTGGGAGCATCCTACCCCACATGCAGACACAAGGTGCTAGTACTGACATGCATGTGTGCATTGCTTCATGGGTGTGTAGTGGTTGGCTGTGCAAGATGGCTGTACAAGGCTGGGTGAGGGGTAATCCTTGGCATCACGCCACCTGACAATGGTGTGCAGTGTGGTACAGGGGTGTAGAGTCTGCAGTGTCCCACACAGATGGGTATTGTATGAACCGTCCTGTCATCCTGGTTACCATTGTGTATGGTCATTGCTTTGCAATGCATGCCATGTCTGTGTTTGATAGTCCTTGACATGGAGATTGCCTGGGATATGCATGTCCCACAATAATGTACAGCAACATGTACAAGTGTACCTGGTTTGACTGCGCACATGTTGTGTACACAGATTGTTATCCTCAGATATGCCAGTACTGGCCTGGTGTGGCAGGACCTGCTTATAGACAGCAGATTGACCCTGCACCTGCATTGATAGCATGATACAGGTTTTCCCTGGTGTCAGTGGCATCTGTCCATACAGGGCACGTGTGTAAGGCATTGCACGGCCTCTGTGGATCACATATGATGGTACCACATATGTTGCAGGCATCCAGTGGGGAACATAGTGAAGGCACATTGTCCGCAGTTATGTGCCTATTGTACTGCTGGACAGGGTGCCATGCCCTCTGCAGCCCACTGCAATCACATCATGCCTACTATCTATCATCAATGTGCAGGGTACTAGCAACATAGCGAGATATTCTAGGCAAGTGTGTTTGTGTATGACACATGGGTTCAGAACGTGTTCTGTGTAATAGTAGGGTTGCATACTTTGCTCATCAGGCCTTTTGCCAGTTGTAGGAGTATGGCTTGCCAACACAGTCCCTTGGCTGATTGACATATGTACTCCTCATGAGGTGGACATTGTGACATATAATACGGACACCATATAGGAAAACTACAAAATCCACTTCCCAACATGTCCAGTGGTTAGACACTCACAGCCACCTCCACACAGGCACTGAATATCAAACACACCTGCCATGTTTTAGAATAGAACCCCCTACCTACTAGTTTATCACACTACAGCAATATGCAGTTACAGCACATGCTATGGAGAACACTGGGTTACAGCAGTCCCAGAGGTGTATTTCAAGGTAGTTGACATCAGCAGAATTGCCAAAGGTGAGTATGTGAATTGTAAAGAGTGTGCATACTCTAAAAAGCATTGTTTCTTTCTCACGCAGACAGCCACACACAAACAGAGTTGGCCTGTCTGGGATTAGAACACCTACTAAACTAGTTTATCACACTACAGCATTATGCAGTTACAGTACACACCATGGAGATAACTGGATTGCAGCAGTCCCAGAGGTGTATTCGTAGGTGGGTGACATCAGCAGGATTGCCAAAGAAGGGCATTTCAAGTGTACTGCGAGTTGTACGTCTGTTACCTGCATGTACCCACTGCTTACTGTCAAGAAAACACATTTACACCCACGTACAACTGCTTAAAAGTGTCTTATTCACTCCTAATTGACAGTATCAACAAGGCTTGCAGGTCTTCAACCCTGGACCATGCACACTGAGGTCACTGGATGTACTACTAAGCCATCTGGGTTGTATACATGTCGCATGGAGTTTATAATGCACATCTTACTACAGGTATTCCACAGTACTGAAAACAAATGAGACAGTCACTTTGTGTACATATGTACAGTACCCCTGAATGTACTGTACTCTGTGAAACAACAAAGACAAGTCTACATATGTACAACTGTCATAACTACATATATATATATATATATATATATATATATATACATATATATATATGCACCTATATACACAGACACAGCTATAGTCATATATATATATATATATATATATATATATATATATATATATATACACACACACACACACACACACACACACACACACACACATGTCTGAACACCCTTTGTGACACAGAAGGGTTCCAAAGGAACTGATGTGTACACAAAACAAAGACATCTCTTGTGTTATAACATTTAAATCTTACTTAGTTCACCAGAGAAGGGATGGTTGTTGTGTATGTGGAGTTTGGGGTGGGGAATGATGGCTAATGTAATCTACACCAGGGATTGTGGAGTTTGGCTGGAGGAATGGTGGGTATGGACCTACACCCCGGCAACTACTTCTGTGTCACTGCTCGACAGTGGCACAGGAAAATAACATACCCAACTGTAGTCAGGCTTGACTGTGTATTCTTTACCATTCCTAACTATGTAATACTTTGTAGGAACCAGTCACCACATATGGCTACCATGGTGTGCTAAAAGACATTACACATGTGTATGCCTGGTTACAGGGTAGTCACACACACAAACACGCACACACTTGCCAGTATTGTGCATACATGTCTTGCTTATGTAAAGGTTAACTAGTACAGTGGTATGCATTTGGGGTATGTGCCACAGAACACATACAATTACACTTACTCTGATTCCACTTCTGAGCTGGGTGACATCACAGGACTGATTACTTGCAGTGGGGAGGGGGTAAAGAGAGGTTTAACAGTTGACAAGGATAAAGGCCAGTGCAAAAGGAGGTATCTCTTTGGACTGCAGCAAAACCCACTGTCATGACATGATGCAGACACAAATACACACACAACCACACTCAGCCATTTGCTGGCACACACACACTGAGGCATTTGCTGAGACACACACACACAAACACATTCAGCTATTTGCTGACAGACACACTCAGGCATTTGCTGTCACACACATTAACACATGCACACAGTTGCCAGTGGTGGGATCAGAATTCCTGCCTATCTACAGATCACTATTAAAGTACTATGCAGTTACAAGACACACCACAGAGATTACACATTCCAAAGCAATCAGAATTACCTTCTAAGATTGAGGGCAACAACAGGGGGACTGACAGTCACGAAGTACATAGCTGTAAACCTGTGTGTTTAAAGTAGGTGTCCATTACAACCTGTATGCACAAGCAAGACACATCATCTGCAGGTAGTACATAGGTAGGCTTGAGAGGTATAGTTGTAGCACAACAGGAACCTGAACTACTATCACTATACAGGGTTACAGTGGGCAAGCTCATACACTTAGTAGCAGAGGGCCGTTTGGGATGCACTATGACTACAACTACACAAGGTTATACTGGGCATGCTCATACACTTAGTAACAAAGGGTTTGTTGGATGCACTGACTCAAATTACACAAGGTGGCAGTGAGTACGCTCATACACAGGGCTGTTTGGGATGCACTCTGATTATAACCACAGAAGGCCACAGTGTGCATGCTCATACACTTACATTTACAGAACACGTTGTAATGGACTCCTATTGTATACACACAGGTTTGCAGCTATGTACATCTTACCTGTCAGGGTATATGCACATCATACTGGTTTACTACCTGATACCTGTATTTGGCCCATAAATTATATATCTGTATCTGTGCTGTGTGAATCACATGCATACATGTATATGAAGTACTGACATATATATATGTTAAGTATACACAATCATTCATGTGTGGACGTGACAGACAATAAGTTAGCTGGGACACACAGGCGGATGCTACCTACAGCATGTGTCACACACCTTGTTGCCCTGAACGGCATACATTGATAGCAGGTTGTGGACAGTGACATTATACGTGGAACAGTGGCATGTGCAAGCATAATGTGTGAGCCACATTGTGTAATGGTACTGAGGTACAAGTGTTAAGATGACCTCTCCCGGCTGTGTTAGTAGTTATCATTATTAGCAGGACTGCTACCCTAAGTATATCCCATTTTGGTCATATACACAATTTCTGCTGCTGTCTGTCACCTTACATGAAGCATTTGCTACCAAGCACATTACTGCCACTTGCAGTGATGTCATTGTACAAGTGACAACTGCTAGACCAAAACAAAGAGCCAATGTCCTGCTGTTATTATGAGGTTGTCCAGTGTCTGTCATTCCGGGCTGTCATGACTGAATGACAAGCCTTCGACACAGAGCACATGCATCCATGTTTCATGTGTGTGTGGATAATACCTAGGTCGCATTTACCCATATAGCCGCATTCCAAGGCAAATGTCCTACACACAGAAGTAACACCCTAACACCTACAAGACAATTGCATTGGATGCTTATGCTAACCAGTGCTAGATATGTGGCTTTAGTAATCCATTTGATCAATGTAGAAGCTACAATGGGGAATACTGACATCTGTGCAGTGAGGAACACCTGGCTGAAGGCTCTGTAGTGCACAATTGCACTACCACCATATAACTCAGATCTAGACATGTGGGCCATAACAGTGGTATGGACCATTCCATGTGGTGGTATCCACATATTCATAAAGAATACTCACATGTAAAGACCACTACTCCATCATAACTCATCACAGATGAGTCGGGTACAGGTGACAGTAGAAAATGCTGCATTCTAGGTTGTATACTCATATAGATCCACCACCTTGTCCCCAGACTACCAACACACATCCATATGTGGTATGACATAGTATGGTAAACCACCAGATAACCTTTGATTGGTGGACTGTACCTAGACCTAAAGCAACTGTCCAAAGTATCCATGTGCAGACACAGCTGCATAATGTGCTATGCAATGCAATCATACCACTGTTTGTAACCAGTTCAGTTGTACACATACCAGGGTCCCTCGGATGTTGTCAGCATTAACACAGTCGACTGTTGCTGTACACCAGTAAACAACATCCTCATGGTTGGACATGACCTAACTGTACCTGCCCTGGATACATACATCCCACACTCATACAACATAAATGGCATTACCATAGCTTTCATTATCCTTTCTACATACAGGTGGCTACAGTCATTACACACATGCACATGGCAGATAGCATGCTAACAGTACATAAGGTTTGATATATATGTTAACAGAGGGATAAAAACACCAGATAGAAGACCGCCGCGATGCAATAAAACCTTCTTTTATTAGAACAGAACAAAATGGATAAGCGCTTTCGCGTACCAAACCCAGTACGCTTCCTCAGATCTACTTTTACAGTGAAAAAGCACTTCTTTTATATAAAAGACATCAAACTTAACAAGTGTCAATTAATTAAATAAATCAATTAGGCAATTAAAATAGCCAAAAGCTGCTAAAAGGTGTATAGCTCCATACAACATGAACTGCATGTTCAGCAAAGAATTATTTACTTGGTCCTATATGACATATATATCAAGTTAAATCGGAATCAATATGCAAAAATCTATGTAAAAGACATGCAGAAAATATATATAAATCAATGCAATTTTGTAAAGAATATAGAACACATATATATGTGGTATATAATAAAAATTAATAGAGATATGTTATAATATAGATATTCATTGAAAACATCAGTTAAATTTATGCTTTTAGCTACCAAAAACTATATATGAAAATACAGAAGAAAAAGCCATGAGAACATTTCAAAAGTATGTCTCAGAAAATGAGACAAATATATACCTAAATCTAGATCAATTATATATAAAAGCAATGAATTCATTACCATAATAGTTCATCATAAAAAATATATATAGACTTCTATATAAAATTACAATAAAACTATTTTCATGTGTAATATGAAATGTAAATATATATATATATATGAAAGCAATAAAAAATAAATAATGAAAAAGTTATAATATTAGATCAAATACTAATGTAAAGTATATTCAAAAAACTGATGAAAGTAAAGGCATAAATAACTAATATGTCTATTAATAGATTAAGCTTTTTAGCAGTATATAATTCAAAAGGACCATTATATAGGGTAGAAAATCCCAATCAAATCATTATGTATAATAAAATCATTAAATATATCATCTCATAAAATATAGTATAAAAATATATATATAATATATACAAATAATTATGTGAGAAGTATGGCTTAAAAATTCTTATCTAGGACATTGAACAATATCTTCAGGTTGTAAGTCAAAAAACGCCATAAATCCCATATGTTAAAATTATATATTAGATACTTATTTCAGACTACGTTTCTTAAGTGTCGATCTTATACTGATATATTGGTTGAGGCCAGGTGGATGTTGTGCTTTAAAGCGTAGAATCCAAGATAGCTCTACATTTTCTAATTCATTGAATATATCGCCTTTGCGTATGTTAGGTTTAGTGACTTGTAGTATCCTAAATCTAAAAGTGTGTCCAACATTATCCTTTATATGTTTAAATAATGCGTTCTTGACATCATTCTTTTTTATGTCATGTAGATGATTATAAATTCTCTCTTTTAGCATTCTTGTTGTCATGCCTATATAAAACACATTACAATGACAACAGTCTGCAAGGTATATCAGATTAGAGCTATTACAAGTTCCTTTAAATTTGGGTTTAAAGTAAAGGTTCATAAAAGGATGTTTAAACTCTTGTTCCTTAGAGATATATGGACACATATTACAGGCATTGCATGGGTAAGTTCCTGTTCTATGTACTAGAGACCTTGGGATAACCGGTGGATCAACTTCCCTAAACTTCTCAATGCATAATAACCTTTTCAAATTCGTGCTATTTTTGTATACAACCATAGGTCTTTCTCCTATATATTTTTTAATGTCTGTGTCAGTTTGTAAGATATGCCAACTCTTTTTGATAATATTAATAATGTATTTATTATCGCTAGTATACCTAGTCTGAAAAGTTATTTCATATTTACTATGTTTTCCTTTATGGTGTGACAAGTATCGTCGCATACTGCCTTCACATGGTGTCTCAGTTACCTTTAGGGACTGTTTAACAGTGTCAATTAATGTTTGATCATAACCTCTGTCTATAAATAAATGTTCTAGGTTCATTAGCTGTATAGATAGATCTTCAGGGTCACTACATATTTTCTGCGCCCTCATAAACTGACTTTTTATAATATTTCTAAAGACATGTCTCGGATGCATGCTGTTAAACTCTAAGAGCGTGTTTTTCCAGCACGGTTTCCTATATATAGAAGTATGTAGGAGACCATATGCATCTTTTGTGATCGTAATATCTAGAAAGTCTATCTTAGTATCAGAATACTCCATCGTAAATCTAAAAAAAGAGGTAGTAGATTCTAAGTATGTAACAAAAAGTTTAAACTCATCTATGGACCCCTTCCAGAAGATAAGGACATCGTCGACAAAACGCTTATAGAGTAACATTTTTTTTAAAAAGGGGATTGTTGAAAGAGATATGTGTTTTCCCAATAGTGAACAACCAGGTTCGCGTAAGTGTTTGCGCAAGGAGTGCCCATGGCCACTCCCCACTGTTGTAAAAAAAGTCCCTTGCCATATAAAAAGACATTATTATTAAGTACCAGCTGTAAAAACAGCATTAATAAGAATTTGGTCCTCATTATTAAATGATCCACTATCATTAATAAGATGTCTAATTGCTTCACATCCATAGTTATTCGGGATAGAAGTAAAGAGATTTTTCATGTCCATGGTAATTAATAAACAATCTCTGGGGAGACCTCCATCAAAGTGTGTTAAAGTTTCTAACAACTGGTATGAGTCCTTAAGAATGGATGGAATCTTATTAACTATAGGTCTAAGCTTCTTTTTAATATACACGGACATGGTTTCAGTAATCCAACCATTACCTACAACAATGGGGCATAAAGGAGGTGGTATCATATTCTTATGGACCTTGGGTAACCCTTTTATGTATGGTATCCTAGGTTGCTCAACTAAAAAATAAAAATATAAATCATGATTAATTTGGCGACACATCAGAAAATCATAAAGCTCTTGATGAACTTCATATATAATTCTATTTAAGTCAGAATGTTCAATTTTAGTGTATGTGGCTACATCTTCTAACATAGTCACCATACTAGTATGATACATATCATAGTCCAACAGGACAATCCCTCCCCCTTTATCAGCTGGTTTCACAATCACATTCATATCCCGTTGTAATGAATAAATGGTATCCCATTCTGCATGTGAAACATTGTAGTATAAATCTTTCTTTACAAAATTGTTAGAAAAACCATAGATATCATTTTCGCACGCTTTTTAAAAACAGTCAACAGCAGGAGGTAGCGTAGGCGTAAATGTACTTTTTCGTTTAAACTGAAAATCATTATCATTCGATTTCTCTCTAATGTCCTGCTGTTATTATGAGGTTGTCCAGTGTCTGTCATTCCGGGCTGTCATGACTGAATGACAAGCCTTCGACACAGAGCAAATGCATCCATGTTTCACGTGTGTGTGGATAATACCTAGGTCGCATTTACCCATATAGCCGCATTCCAAGGCAAATGTCCTACACACAGAAGTAACACCCTAACACCTACAAGACAATTGCATTGGATGCTTATGCTAACCAGTGCTAGATATGTGGCTTTAGTAATCCATTTGATCAATGTAGAAGCTACAATGGGGAATACTGACATCTGTGCAGTGAGGAACACCTGGCTGAAGGCTCTGTAGTGCACAATTGCACTGCCACCATATAACTCAGATCTAGACATGTGGGCCATAACAGTGGTATGGACCATTCCATGTGGTGGTATCCACATATTCATAAAGAATACTCACATGTAAAGACCACTTCTCCGTCATAACTCATCACAGATGAGTCGGGTACAGGTAACAGTGGAAAATGCTGCATTCTAGGTTGTATACTCATATAGATCCACCACCTTGTCCCCAGACTACCAACACACATCCATATGTGGTATGGCATAGTATGGTAAACCACCAGATAACCTTTGATTGGTGGAATGTACCTAGACCTAAAGCAACTGTCCAAAGTATCCATGTACAGACACAGCTGCATAATGTGCTATGCAATGCAATCATACCACTGTTTGTAACCAGCTCAGTTGTACACATACCAGGGTCCCTCAGATGTTGTCAGCATTAACACAGTCGACTGTTGCTGTACACCAGGAAACAACATCCTCATGGTTGGACGTGACCTAACTGTACCTGCCCTGGATACGTACATCCCACACTCATACAACATAAATGGCATTACCATAGCTTTCATTATCCTTTCTACATACAGGTGGCTACAGTCATTACACACATGCACATGGCAGATAGCATGCTAACAGTACATAAGGTTTGATATATATGTTAACAGAGGGAATATTCCCTCTCTACTGGTCATCCATGACACCTATCATATCATACAACACCCCATGTGGCGTGTATGTCATTGGACATGTCCACCTAATGCAATGCATACAAACATACCAAAATAACAGGATCATAGGACCTACACAAGGCCTGTATTGACAGACCCAGGGAAATCCAGCTCTGCTCTGTATGTTCCTGAGTAGTCACAGGCAATATGTTCATGACATGTACAGCCATGTGTGGCCACAGCTCCTACATATACCCCATGCCAACAATTGCAAGCCATGCATGCTGTGTGCTGTCTGGGCATTAGCCGTAATACCACAATAGCCAGTACGTGCTGGGGTGAGATATTTACAAGCCACAGACCTCACACATGCTTGAATGAGTGTACTGCCTAGCCTAACAGAGCATACTGCTGGCACTCTTCCAGTAAACATGAGGTGTGTGTGGCAAATATGATGTGCTGACTTGACCATTACAGTGCCCTGGCTTCGACATGGCACTATCAAGTAACAGTTTGTAGGAGCATGACATGGAATAATGCTGTGTGTGTCTTGCTGATATGTGCTGTTGTCATATATGTACACTTGGCTACTCAGTGAAGGTGGTTGTGTCCTATTAGTGCATGAATACAACATCCATTATGGTGCAATGCTCGGCTATGTTTCACACATGGCGTGGGGAAGGTGTGGAATGTATCCTCTTCACCTGCTAGTGCACTTACTGAAGTAGATCACTTATGTGTACATGTATTGATGTTTGTGTAGATTCCATGTGTGTGCAGTGTCTGATGTTTGAAGGTGACTGTTGTCTTAGTAAATCATGCTGTTGCAATACAATCTCAACATTGCCAACTGCATATGTTGGTATGCTGTAAGTACAGTAAGCTGTACATGAGGTGTGGACAGATGTTTGGACATGACTACTAAGTGGTGGGGCTACTTTGAAGATGAATGATTACTGAGGACAGCTCACTGGTGTGTTACAACCATTCCTACAATAACCTGTGTAACTGCTAAGGTTGGTTTTGTTAACTGAAGTGGATGACAGAAAATGTAGAATGCAGTAAGGATGACACTGAGGACAAACCTCTCAACACCTGTAACAGTAATACCTCCCCTGTGCATATATTGTGCATATATCAGCCCAGTTGGCAAAGAAAAGAGTCAGTAAGCTTTGTAGTGACTTCAATAGTGCTGTACTTCTGTAATACCTATCATGATATAGGCAGGTGTTTGATTCACAGTACTGGCACGTGTGGGTGTGTGTGTGTGTCCATATATGTCACGTATGGTTGGGAATACATCCCACATGTTTTCACTCTCCTGAACACTGTTGTTGGCATCAGTACAGAGTGAATTGTAGAAAGAAAGGCATAGGCAGGTGGTTTATTTTCACACATGTCAAGTGTCTGTATGTGTGTGATATAGGTGTATATCTTTGTGAATTCCACAGAGTGTGTGTGTGTGTGTGTGTGTGTGTGTGTGTGTGTGTGTGTGTGTGTGTGTGTGTGTGTGTGTGTGTGTGTGTGTGTGTGTGTGTGTGTGTGTGTGTGTGTGTGTGTGTGTGTGTGTGTGTGTGTGTGTGTGTGTGTGTGTGTGTGTGTGTGTGTGTGTGTGTGTGTGTGTATGGCTGTCCGTGTGTATGGCTGTCCGGTCCCTGGAGTGAGGCTGTATTTTACCATAGTGAAATGTTAATGCCCCTCCTCCATCCACTCAATGCAATCTAGTATCCCTGTTGATATCAATCTTAGACGGGCATTCTAACTGCCTGTTAACATGTACACCCTGGGGTGTGACCTGTTGTTACTTAGCCTACTGATGAACCCCCTCTGACCACATACACTAACTGCACTGTAGTATCCCTGTTGATGTCCGCAATCTTAGGCCATTCTGACTACCTGTACATGTATAATCTCTGTGGCATGTCATGTAATTGTGTAGTACTATAATGATTATATGCACATAGGCAGGGGTTCTCATCTGAACACTGGCAACTGTGTGTGCATGTCAGAGTGTGTGTTACTGTGTCTGTGAATCCCTGAGTGTGTGGGTGTGTCTGTGTTTGCATGCTGTCATGGCAGTGGGTATTACTGCTTCCCAGTGAGAAGTCACTATTTCCACTGGCCTTTACCCTTGTCATCTGCCATACTACTCTTTTACCTCCTCCCCGCTCCAGGTAACTATACCTGTGATGTCACCCACTATGGATGTGACGGCTCTGAACACAGCAGCTTACTACACAGCTATCATGCTCTTGGAGCATTAGAACAATAAACATAATTGAAACATGGGAGATTATAACTGTGATATGAAAACTATAAAGTGCATGCAGGTATTGTCATACAGACCTGTGAGTAGTCAACTTGTACATATGGGACACTAACCGCAAACACCGACATCCCCTGGCACATGCAACTACACCTGAAAGAGGAAGGCAGAACATCAAGATCAACATGCTGTTAGTGTTGTTACACATGATGCTTACTGTCAAACGTACAAAATGCATTCTAAAACTGTAATACATGGTATGTCTGCTGCCTGTCAACACTACTCAACAATATTAATCTACAATTGTTTACCTAGTATGTTCACCCTGTGCATCAGACCACATGAGCATGTCCCTGCACCGATGGTGTGGTTGACAGGGATGCGGCACAGGCATCATCATATGCACAGGGTGATAATGTTTGCCAGAGGCCTAGGCTGCACCATTGGATTACATCATGTGTGTGTGTTAGGGCCTGTGATATCATTTGGCATGTGTGGATGTTATGCGTGTGTGTGTGTTGAGCCCTACATTTGTTTCCGGTGTGTGTGTGTGTGTGTGTGTGTGTGTGTGTGTGTGTGTGTGTATGCATGCACACAGGTCTGGCATGTGGCTGGCCAACACAGGAGTATTATTGACAGCTGCAGACTGTACATGGCAGACTTCACAGTTCATGGTGTCCAGCCACGGCCATGTGACCTGCGCCTGCCAGGGGTTGCACGGGCACTACCAGGCAGAGGTCCAGATTGGGTACTGTCTGATGACACATGTCCACTGGAATTGTGTCTCTGTTGGAACCATCCAGGACCAAGTGCACGTGACCTGCTGTGTTCTAGTGTGGACTGCACAGTACCAGCTGCACTGCTGCTGCTACTGCCACAATGGGAGCAGGCATGTGCAGTGGCATGTTCACGTAGACCTTCAACAGATGCTGTAGCTGGCCTGCGTCCACATGACTGATGCCTCACTCCCACCAGATGTTCCAGCACAGACATTCCATGCTCGAGGTTTGACATGCCATGGTCAAGGACTCCCACCATGACACCCAATCATCTATCCAAAACATCTGCAAGATGATGGTGAGCATTTGCAAGTGCCTGGATGTTGTTAGTTAATGAATGGACAGCAGCCCTCTGAAGCCTCAGACTGTCTCTGTTGTGCCATTCAGCACATGCCTGTGCCTCCAGTACAGCCCAAAACATGCATCTGTTGACTCCAGCTGATGTGCTTTGTCTCGCAGGGGCATGTTGGCCAGTGGTCCTCCTATGAGCAGCGCTGGGCACATACTTGTGTGGGACATCACCAGTCAGTTGACTGGGATCATGGTGTGCAGGCACACCTTCCATAGTCGCCACACCTCCCTGCTCCATGCTACCACCCGCCAACTGTCCTTCCTCTATGACCCTTGGTGATGGGGTATGTGTAGGCAGGGGAAATGTGTATGATGATGAGGGGGATATAGGTTGAATGGCAACCAATGGCACAGATTCAGCCCCTGACAACCATGCCTGTGCCTCTATCATGCTATCATCATCCCTGCTAGAGTCTGTGGGGACACTAACATCAGGTGGATTGCAGGAGGGCAACACACCTACATCAACACCTGTGAGGGGAAGACAAGAACTGTACATTACAAGTTATACCAGACAGACACACACACAGACACACACACAGACACACACACACACACACACACACACACACACACACACACACACACACACACACACACAAACACACACACACACACATGCTACATGTAGGTGATATGGCAGATGGCATTCAGCATAGACAATTATAGTGGTAGTTATCATACATCCCTGAGTTGCACACAACAGCATGCATGTGTTATAGCAGACGGCATGCACCTTATGCAATTATAGTGGTGGTTAGCATACATACCTGTATTGCACCATTTGTGTTAGTAGCCTATGCCTCATACCTGCAACACAATGCATGCACTTTGCGCTGTTGCATCACACTGGTATGGTGTGTGAAACATACACCACATGTTAACAGACCATCGCTGACCTTTGTACATCTGCCACTGATGCATTGTATTGGCCACCGTCCCTATGTGTGAGGACATGAGCAGAAGGGTATGTCGACTGAATACTATGTTTGCGTGAGTCCTAGCTTGCATATCTCCCCCAAAGCAGTGCATGTCTGTTCAACATTATTCAGCCTACCTCTGAGCTGAGTCTACAGACAATGTGCATGTGGCTGTACACACATGTTTGACATGGCTGTCCTTACTTTGCAATGGTGCTGCAGACCAGCACAGGTTTACAGTACACCAGCCTAATGTGTGGCGTATGACTTTGCCAATCACATGTAGTATGACATGTCTTCTGCTGACATGTTGAATGACATGCATACATGTGTAGCACAATGGTGTCCTTTCCAATCTACAGTACAGTAATGGTGTCCCAATGCAGGGGCGTGTTATACTAACATGGGCCTTCAGCTGACCCAATGTTGTCTGTCCGCCCTACAAATATGCAGTGACATACTGCACATTGAGCTGATGTGCATAGCCATTGCAGGGTATCATGTGGCTTCACAATTGCTATACAATGTGAGCTACTGACACAGTTCATAACCATGACTATGTTCACATACAATACATATCTAATGTGGAATGTGTCCCACGTCACTGAGGTGTATACACACTAAACCCTAATGTGGAATGGGTGACACAGGTCACAGAAGGGTATACGGATGATGCCCCTGCACATCTGCAACCATATTACTGATGCCTGGCAACTATGCCCACACATGGCTAACTTAGCAGTAATCTATGTCCCACATGCCATCTGTGTACCTCACACACATGAGGAGCAGGCATGACAGTGATATCTGACACCAGCAAGGTAAATGCACTGTATCTGTGACCTGATGTGGTTGTATGTGTATGTTGTGCAACACATTTATGTATTTGGATACTGTATAGGTGAATGCTTTCATGTCGTGACACACTCAAGATGTCCAAGACATGTTATGTGATGGTTCCATGTTATGCCTACACAAGCTGTGCACAGGCCTGTATGATATTCAGTGTTTCACATCTGCAATATCACCATTACACAAAGGCCATAGTTGTATTGTGTCAAGCCAATGTACAACAGGGTGTACAGACATGTACATCACTTCTACTGTGTGTGTTGCTTCATGTCTCTGGCCATCCTCCATGGCCATGTATACACATGTTCTATCCAATGGTTGTGATGGCCATCTTATTTCACGTCAGTGTTATCCCATATGACATACACCCATAGATGTCATATGCTCCACTGAGGACATAGTTATGCAGACAAAGGGTGGTATGTATGGGATGTGAGACATCATGTTTTGCAGGATAGTTGAGCAGTGTTGCAGTCAGCCCACTACATGTCATGGACATGTCAGATAGCACATAACGTTGTGTGACATTCATAGCAAGGGTATAATCCACAAGGGTGTATCCTGTGGGCTGGTCACACACCAGCTCCAACAGATTTAGAGTGTGTGCACACATATGCTCTCTGTACAGTACTGTTTGTATTCCCAACATGTGTAATGCTGATATGTAGTACCTGTCCCTACAGTAAAATACACCTCCACCATTGTATTCACAGTTGTCCGCACATCTGGCAATGACAGTTTGGAAGGTTTAGTGTAGGTGTTTCATATAATCTTCAATTGTTTCACATAGGTAACCACTGTGATGCATTGCAGGTCTGACCAGTGTCTATTAACAGGACCACCATATATTATGTGTAAGTGTGTCATGGCAGATAGCATGCAATTAATATGAGCCATGCATTATCAAGTCTGATAAATAATAACAATCTCACCTGACACAGGTTGCTGTCGCTGCAAAATTCAAGAGGTATGTAAACAGGAGTGTCACAGCAGTAAGATCATTATCCACACCTGTGTGATAGCTACAGGGTGCAATGTCCATGTTAGCACATAAGCCAGTACAATAAACTGTACTATGGAGTATGCACATCTGCAATTACATAGAGTAGCAGACTATAGTATGTGGCATGTGTGCATACATGCCTTGCATATGATGTTACATTACATATTGTACAGTAACTTATGTGGCTATGTGAAATATAGTTGTCTTATATGTGTAGTACTGACTTACCAGGCAACTCCAGGCTCGGTGGTTGAGAGACACCCACCTCCACAATACCAGCTAAAGCTTGTGGATGAAGGTCTGCAGGTGTCCCCAGGCTGGCCAGTAGCTCCTCGGTACATGTGAGTGGGGGCTTGGTGAATGGCCCCCCCACCTGTTGCATCTTGTTCCCTGGTGATTGCATTAGCACACTGTTTTGCCCATCTTATGAGGTCAGTGCAGTGTGAGCGCACCTGCTGATAGGTGCGATTGTGACTGCCAACATCATTTACCCTTCTGCAGAGTTCCTCCCACAGGGCATCCTGCTGCTGTGCATCCTGTGGCACATGGCTGATGAGTGTTGTATGGTTGTCGAGGAGGTATGGGATGAGGACCTCATCCTCCAAGCCACTGTATGCTGGCAGCCTGCTACGTGACATACCTGGAAGACATAATGATGGAGACAGGTCACAGTAACTCACAGAGGAGTACAGAAGTACAGCTGAACATACATATGTATCACATTTATTAAGATTATAAATGTCTTTGCAAATCTACATGACATTAACACAACTGACATGTATAAGGCACACACATTTGACACTTACTGCTGATGTGATGTCATCGCCATATATGTGTGTGTCATGTGATGACACTGCTCATGCTCCATGAGGACATTGTCTTGACGTGGGTATGTCTGTTTGCCTGCACTGGTGTCTTTACCTATCAGCACATGCCTGGATGTGTTCACATTAATGCAATTGACCTTAATGTTGTGTATATGTCGCATATATAGTCATACATAGTTGTTAGAGACATGACCTTTGACCCTGCCGACTTGCAGGCATGTATGTGTTTTGCCATATACATCTACATGGCACTGTACAGCTGTGTAGCTTCTTGCCAGGTATCGCCTGTGTTGCACATGTGTAACATGTGGGACAATAGCTAGCCTGATGGTATTTACAGGGTTGGATATCAGCTATAGCATGTATGGTCATCGTGATCTATTAGGCTATATGCTCTGGGCTATTTATGAGCCTAGGCAGAAAGGTTACCTAGCTGTAGGCAACAGACAGGTAAGTTTCAGTGGCCATTTCAAGCAGTGCCACAGAACTGAACCACAGGGCTACTGATATATTTGGCATGCGGTCATCACACCATGTCACAGAGAAGGGCGATGTGCAGCTTCGCGGGACAGGGATGCATAGTATGGCAAGAGTATGTTAAGTGTATGGGACAGAGATCTGTCAGGCATGTTGTGATACTTGTACTAGAAAGGTGGATGTCCATGAAATATGTATTTATTTGGGATCAGGATGTGTTAAGTGTAGCATGTCCAACACCTCTGGGTTGGACATGGCTTTATTCATCGTAGGCTGCATGCTACATAGTGCAGCTAGGGATTGGGAAGGGCAGTGTAGGTCATCTACACATGGGCAATAACCCTTAAAGGTAATATGTGATCTATTATGGGTCACATGAGTGTTGAGTATGGCTGAGTAATTATCTCTATATTCCTGGATGGCACCCTGTCATGATTAGGGGTGCCACATATGACTACCTGACTGGTATGGTGGAGTAACTATCAAAGGAAAGACTACTGTCCAGCTGCAGCCCATACACACACAGTTGCTATTATGTTGACCGCTGCCTAGGTGGTAGTTCATGGGTTCAGGGTTTTTAACATAAGGCATGACAATGCAATACTTAGCTATCAGACTGTGGCCATACTTCACACACCACACATCTGACAAACGAAGGCCCTTCTCTATGTTGAACGCAGCACACACTGAGTCAACTATTGCTCCTAGTTCATAGTCATTTGCAAACATCAATAGGCTGATGCCTTCTGTGTTAGTCTGTGTGGTATAGATAACAAAGATGGGGAGTACCAGGAATGAACCCTGTATTACTGTGGCTGGCACTGGTTTGATGTGCTTGTATCAATCAGACACCTTCAGTAGTGTTGGTTCTGCCAGCAGTGCAGTTGCGAACCATTCCTGTGACATAGGAATATACACCTAGTTTACTGAGTGTAGCTGGAACACAGTATGCGTGATGGTGTCGGATGACCTGGCAAAGTCATGATATGCAGTGTGAATCAACCCTACTGTCATCTACATCTGCACTGAGTACATCAAATAGGTCGATCATGGTTCATGGCCTTACAGACCAGCCTCAGCAGGGTAGTTGTGCACTATTTCCCATTATCAATGGTGTCTCCCCCTTTGTGGGGTGTGATAACTGTTGCTGTGCACCATTCGGTGTATACACAGCCTGACATGGAACTATGATTGAACATGACGTGTATGTGGATAGCTGATTGTTCTTACATTTGTGTAGGATACACCCCGGGATGTCGACAGGTCCCATGAAAGCTGTATGTATGGCTTTAGAGAGTGCAGCTTGTACCTGCATAGTTGTTATTACAGGGTCCCTGTAGTGTACATGGATATATTACTAAGTGTACCTGTTGGGGAGGTGGGAGTAGGTTTAGGATATCCAAGACCCTATCTGGATGAACAGGTGCTATTTCTGTAGGTGCAGTACATCCCATGCCATAGTGCTGTGCAGCACAGCAGGTCTTGTTGTTGCCATTATGATTAGTGACACAGCTATAGAATGCTCTGTGCTTGGCCTCATAATATGCGGCTGATTAGTTTCCCAGTAGCCTTGTGTGGTTTTATATGGTGCATCTGCATCTTACTGAGACTGACCAGGGATCACCTACACTCATGTGTGTTCACTCTTGCAACAATTACTACCTTCTGTGGTACAGTTTAAAGCAAGGTACCACCAGTTTGCCTTCTTGTTTGTGTTTGGTTGAATCCTGGTTCTGTTTCAATGGCACAGTCACTGCACGTATGTGACTGCTTAAGGTTCATTTGTGTAGGATTCAGTATTTGCACATGCATTGTCCTTCTGCATGGGTGCCATGATAGTCACCACTCTGCTATTAGGAAACATAGCATTGGCATCGGAGACTGACTATGTGTAGCATACTGTTAGCCCTGTTTGTGAGACTACTGTGATCCAGGTCATTGGGGTTGATAGAATCCAACATGCATTGAGTGCAGGTGTTGGTACTTGAGGAGTCTTCCCAGTTCATAATGGAATAGTTGAGAGTAGCCATTATTATGGTTTTCTGTCTCAGACCTAATCTTCCCCATTACAGCACATTATGACAGTTGGGAAGTCTGCGGCCTGGTGGGTAGTCTGTCGCAAGGTGCAATTTGAATTCCACTTTGGCACAAAGGTAGCTGCTCAGCATAATGCATCTGAAGTTATGCTAGTTCAACTAGCGTGGGAGTGTACATATCCTTCAGGAATATGGACACACCTGCGGCCTGTGTGTTCCAATAATGGATAATGGGCAAGAGGTGAGGTATGTGTTATAACATGGTCATGCAGGGGTGCTCTCAGAAGCATTGAAACATGTCTCAGCCACTGCACAGATCTGCTCTCCATGTTAGGGATTGACATATGTATCATTGTGTAGCAAGACCCGCAGTTTATTGCTTGGCTGTCCCTGTAACAGCAGTGGACCTTCACTTGAACTGTGCATGATGAGGCACTATAGGTGAAGCATGAGCCCTAGGCAGTATCCAGATTCCCAGGAGTGACAGGTACAGGCCCTGTCTGGCAAAGCTTCATGGTCTGTCAACCATGTTATCCCATGCAAACAGATACTGGATACTCTTTGACTTGCACCACTACACTAGACAATTGTGGAATACAATCCTTTTGTCCCTGTTCTGCAGTATCATTCTGGCCAATTGCAGAATGCTACCCAGGCCTTGGGACATACCTGCATGGGCTACTAGACCTGACAGTTCCTACATGTGTTTCCATGCAGTCCAGGCTACTGCATCACAGGTCCTGCACAACAACATGGAATATGCCAGAGCCATGTGTATAGTTCAAAAGGTGGTCTGAATGTAAGGGTATGTGGCTAATCATGGCAGACAGGCAGCTAATAGTATGTATGCCCTCGTATAGGTTGGTGTGTAACATAGTGCTAGAGTTTGCATTCACAAATGAGTACTGTTGGGCATGCTTCCAACCAAGTATTCTGAGGTGTGGCACAATTATGCAAACTATGTCATACAAAAAACTAAATAAACTTTTCACAGACTGTCGAACCAAAGAAGAGAAGCCTCCGACCAGGAAAAACCAAGCTCGTAGTTGTTTAAAAGCAGTTCTTGAATTTATTCAAAAGAATACACAGGTGCAGAGTTAAAAATCCACAGATAGCATTAAGCACTTTTCGTCATCCTAGATAGGGTGACTTCTTCAGATAAAATGTGAATAGCAGCCTCCAGCTTATATAATACACACAAATCAGTAAACCAGGTAATTAAAACTCAATTAATTCATTTGCTTCTATTGCTAATTAAGTCATCTGCCCTTGAGATTTAAAAGGGCGATCCTACTTGTCAGTTTCTAAAAAGTGCATGTATAGTTCTTGAAAGGGGCTGTACTTTTTTATATAACCATTCCTGCCCTGTTCTAAAATTTGTGAGGTTTGTACATAAAAATAGAAAGCCCAAAAATATGGATTTTATTAGGTCTACTCTTATGTGTTGACCCTGAAATGCAAATAAAACTGTCTTTGTTACTTTATAATAATTATAGTAGAAATTCTCCCCAAGAGGAAGGTAAGGTGTTCTTTTCCTCCTTCTAAGTAATATATGTTTAATTATTTGCGTGAACTGTATATTACAGTCATTACTACCCTAGTCCAATATTAATGGATTCAGTGCTTAAAGTAAAAAACCAATAGTATAACCTTTAAGAAAAGGTAAAAACTAGTTCTTATATTTAAACCTATGTATTCTCCTAATGCCAAACTAATTAAGTAATTCGTATCTTTAGAGGGTGCTATAATCTAGAACCCCAAGATTAAAAATAGAGTTAAGTAGATGGAATAGAACAAAATCTAAATTCTTTATTGAATGTTTTATAACCTAAAAATTTTGTATAAAGTTGTGGCTTTAATTTCTATTTCAACATTAGCCACCCATTCAGTACTATTCTAACTATCATGAATTAGTGAATTAATATAGTATCCCTAAAAAATTAATAATCTAAGAATGGTTAAGTAATGAAACCATAATTAAGTAAGGAAGAAAGTATTATCTGGTCAAGCTTTTAAGCTTTAGAAGGCATTGAATATTACAATGGTCGTTAAGACCAGGTTCCATGAAGGCGTTCGTTCTGAACTGCCAAGATAGTTCGTGCTCTTCGAGTAATAAATTATAGGGTCCCCTTCTGCTGTCTGGTTTAATTTGATCAAGGCCTATAAATTTAAAGCTATGGTCAGGAAAGGCAGAAATATGTTTACTCAGGGCATTATCTGGTTTCATATTAGAGATAGCATTGACATGTTCGTATATCCTATCTCTGTGTATAGTTCAAAAGGTGGTCTGAATGTAAGGGTATGTGGCTAATCATGGCAGACAGGCAGCTAATAGTATGTATGCCCTCGTATAGGTTGGTGCGTAACATAGTGCTAGAGTTTGCATTCACAAATGAGTACTGTTGGGCATGCTTCCAACCAAGTATTCTGAGGTGTGGCACAATTATGCAAACTATGTCATACAGTTTCTGTATTTCGGTGTCTGTCTCTTCCAGCTTGGGAGGTCACTTGCTTGGCCAGATACTTAGAAGCATCTGTGAATGTGTGTGATTTCTGGTAGTGTATGTGTCCTTACTGTGTTCTGGTAAGGGTATGTGTTAGTTGTGATGATGAGATGCATGTGTTAACCTACACCTCATGACTGTCCAGTCCAGTCATGACTGTAGACTGGGCTTCCTTCCAGCTTACCCCTGTAGCCGCATCCTAAACAATGTGTGGGGTGTGGTATTAGGTGGTTTTGGCAGTGTACATGGCATAGAGATTACATTCCCCAGGATGGCCACATACACAAAGCTCACATTAGTAAACACCAGTAGCTGACTAGTGGACATGCCTGTATAAGCACTCAGTACTACAAGTACCAAGTACTGTATTTAGTTTACTTGTTGCTTATGAAGATGTCTTAGACAGTGATGCTTACATGTAAATATTTGTGTTATGGACGTGACAACACTGGCTATTAGAGAAACATTGTAGCTGCCTTTAGCAGCAATCTTCCTCTGAGGAGCACATCATATCCTGTTAGTTGATTACAGATGATGCAAGTGTCTACAGGTCTATTTCCTTCTCTGGGTATATACTCACATATCCACCAGGACCATGAGCTCTGTTGGGCACATACACCCACTCTCCAAACAGAGTCATGTATCCATAGACTCTGATGCCACTAGCAACATAATCAGGATATAATCAGATAGTGTAAGCCATCACCTATGAAGTGGCTATTACACATAGGCAGCTGTCTCCTACATCTTACACTCCTACTGAAGATGTTACACTGGAGTTAATGATGATATGCAACCTGTTTCACTACCGGTACTGTGCACTATCTTACATACAGTATGTGCAAGCAGCTGTTAGGCTGGCAATGAGAGGTAAGGCTACACAAATTTGGTAGTTCAGCCAGTGTGTCTCTACTCTCAATATCCACTCTATGTAGGTGTGCACATAGCCATTTGTCCCAGCCCTGTAACAAGGGTCACTAGACATTTGCATAACATGTACATATGCACAGATGTTATTACTTTCAAACAATACTAGAGAGGTCCAGCCCTGTAACAAGGGTCACTACACATTTGCATAACATGTAAGCATGCACAGTTGTCATTGCTTGCAAACGATACTAGAGAGGTCCAGCCCTGTAACAAGGGTCACTACACATTTGCATAACATGTACACATGCACACCTGTTATTACCTGCAAACGATACTAGAGAGGTCCAGCCCTGTAACAAGGGTCACTACACATTTGCATAACATGTACACATGCACAGCTGTTATTGCTTGCAAACGATACTAGAGAGGTCCAGCCATGTAACAAGGGTCACTACACATTTGCATAACATGTACACATGCACAGCTGTTCTTGCTTGCAAATGATACTAGAGAGGTCCAGCCCTGTAAAAAGGGTCACTAGACATTTGCATAACATGTACACATGCACAGCTGTTATTGCTTGCAAACGATACTAGAGAGGACCAGCCCTGTCACAAGTGTCACTACACATTTGCATAACATGTACACATGCACAGCTGTTATTACTTGCAAACAATACTAGAGAGGTCCAGCCCTGTAACAAGGGTCACTACACATTTGCATAACATGTACACATGCACAGCTGTTATTGCTTGCAAACGATACTAGAGAGGTCCAGCCCTGTAACAAGGGTCACTACACATTTGCATAACATGTACACATGCACAGCTGTTCTTGCTTGCAAATGATATTAGAGATGTGGCTATTACATGTGTTATGTGCATGGATAGTTACCTAACTCTTCCAGTTATCTTTGCTATCATGCTGCTAAACTGTCAGATGAATACAAATGATATGTATCCTGTTATTGAATATTGTAATTGCCAATAGACATAACTACTGTTTGCATAACATAACAGAACTGTTATGTAGAATGGAATACAGATCTGCCTAAAATACTGTACATTACACAGTTATTGGCACAATATCCCACAATGCACACCATATTTACATGGTAAGCCCACCTTTGACATGTTCATCTTACTTATACACCCATACATATGTTGACTGTTAGAATATATCGACATATACTATCCCCTGTTATAGCACATACCTGTTGGACTAATCCTGACACTGACAGGGGCTAGAAGTGAATTGGTGAGTTCCAAGCCCATATCATCCCTTGTGGTGTATGCTGAGTTTGCCTTGTGACCTACAGCAGTACACACATAAAATACTACAAGCATTACTACTGCTCAACAATACATCACTACAAGATAGCTATTTCCACTATATGCATTGATTACACTGTAATTCTTAAAGAACAGGTACTACATACACAGACATACTACATGTTATACATGCCTTCTTAGTAAATAGAGGTGTTATTGACTAGTATAATACTCATTTTCGGTTCGTCTTTCAGTGTTTTGTACTGTCCTACAGGTAGATACGGATGGTTTGAATGTGTGACAAGGCAACCTTTTATAGTTACAGATCAGTAACATGTGCTATCCCAATAACCAATTGGTGATCCGAAGTAGCTAATTACATAAACATCAGCTGCGCTGCTACTGACTTAGCCAAAACCATGGCAATAGTGGAGTATAACTGAGTACTCCACTTGGGCATTGTCCCTTTGCCTTACTTGTGAGGAAGACAGTGTGGAAGTATTGTTTGGAATCTATTGCAACAGCTATATGGAGACGAACAGTAATATATTGTGTGTAATGCCTAGAGGATTTGGTCTAAATTTGAGTACTGCTGTTATATTTCTTAACATTGCTACTTGTGCAGGGTTTGTCTGTACCTAATACTTCTGCATATGTGTCAGTCTGGCCAGTCTGTCTGACCAGCTCAAGGCTGCATAGCTATGCATATAATGTTAGGGGGTTTACAGTGTGCTTACCAGACATATTTAGTTTGGTGTTACTGTGTATCATACTGTGCTGATAATCAGTAATCAGTAACACTTCCTGGTGTACAAACCTTTCAACCCTCTGAAACGGGATTAGTTCATACAAACACTGTTACATCAGCAGCTGTTCAATTGTATAACAGCAACTATTTCACATAGGGCCATGTTAGTGTGTCTGTGTCCAGTTATGTTAAGGTTTCAGCAGATGTTGTACAGTAGTTGAATAATTGGTTATGGTATGACAGTATGTATTGATGTAATTATTTTGGTTGTGGGGTAGATGTTGGAGGGTGTACATAGCACATGCAGGTGTGTAGGAACCCCTTTTATACAATGTCTATATGTGTGTGGGTATTCTTTCCCTATGTGAAGACCTATCCTTTAGTGGGCTAATACTATGGTAATTGCAGGCTGATTCATTAAGGCATTGTTAAATGCTTCCTGTATAGCATGCAGATACTGTTAGTCCTTGAATTCTTTTGGCAATACATCAGAATGTAATAAAGTTTTGCAAAATGAAAGCCGTCAGTGTATTTCTGTCATGTATATTTGTAGTCATTGCAGTTGTGTTGGTGACTGTGTCCATAGAACATATTTGTAATAGTGTATTGGCATATACTCTTCATATGTTATGTTCATATTGTTTGGGGGGGGGGCGGAATGTGTGATTGCTATGGTCCATGTTATACTCAGATATGAACACTTCGGATGCTGCCTACGGACATGTATGTATGTGTGTGTGTGTGTGTGTGTGTGTGTGTGTGTGTGTGTGTGTGTGTGTGTGTGTATATATATATATATATATATATATATATATATTATTGCATACTTTTATCTGTACCTCCATAGATGTGTAGATGTTTTTAACCTATCTATATATCTACATATATATGTAGACCTGTATATATCGACATGTCTCTATGTATCTCTCTCTCTCTCTCTCTCTCTCAATATATATATATATATATATATATATATATATATATATATATATATATGAACATACACCTTTCATTGGGTACATGGTGGGTTGTCCTATTTCAACACATCCCCCCCTTTTGTGTTTTAACCTGTCTGCATACACAACTGGGATAGGTACATCCCAGGTAGCTTAATGTTAGGTTACTCTGAGGACGGAGTGCATTGTTGTGGGTTCTAATCCTGGAAGGTGTTATTATTTTACCTCTTAGAAAAGGCACTGGTAGGGAAAGTGTGAATAATGCACATTTATGTGGTTGTAAGCAGGTTTGCCCGTGGTCTGCGTGACGTTAAGCAAAGGTTAAACCTGTGAAGCCCTTCTCCGTTTACCATATTTTAGTGCTGCTTACCATCGCGCAAACCCATGGAAACCCGCTTACAACTGCTTAAGAGTGCTTTAATCCACCTGTATCCAACAGCCTGTATTCTGGCCCTCAAAATAACTTAACAGCCCTTGCAGGACTTGAACCCGGGACCATGAACACCACAGTCACTGACCTTATCACTAAGGCATCTGAGATATGTAAAAATGTTATGGTGTTTAGAATATACATTTTCTACAGGTATTCCTCACTACTGAAAACAAATGTGCCAGTCTGTTGGTGTATGTATGTCTGATAGATGTTAATGTTCATATGTTTGTGAAATTAGGTGTTGCAATGTGACATGACAGGGTGTATTATGAATGAGAAAGGTTCTTGTTTAGTGTCCTTTTTATATTGACCCCATACTCCATGTATACCCCTCAAGTTCACTTATTGAACATCCGACCCAGGCCCTCCTTGATGCATGATTTCATTACCCATCATTCCTCCCCTACCCCACTCTTCACATACACAACAACCATCCCTTCTATGGTGAATTAGGTTAACATCAATAGTTATAATACCAGAGCTGCTGCATGTGTCTTGTGTACACTCCAATTCCTTTGGAGTGCTTCTGTGTCACGAAGTGTGTTCATAGATATTTATATATATGGCTATTGATGCAACTGTATAATATATATATATATAGATATATATATATATATATATATATATATATATATATATATATATATATATATATATATTTTTTTTTGTATTAATTTGTAACAGTACTACATATGTAGACTGGAATGTGTTGGTTCACAAACTACAGTTCATTAGAATGTACTGTACATATGTACACAAAGTGACTGTCCCATTTGTGATCATTACAGTGGAATGCATATGGTATAAGGTGTAGTCTCAAGAACATGAAACATGTATACACCTCAGATGGCTTAGTGGTAAGTCCCATGACTATAGTGTGCATGGTCCAGGGTTGAACACCTGCGATGCTTTACAAATGTTTTGTACTCCAGAATAAGGCTCATTTAAGCTGTTGTAAGCATGTTTAAAAGTGTTTGTGTGACATTATAGCAGTGGGTAAACACAGTTAAACAAACTTTGTAACATATAACCTGTGCGCGCAAACACGGCCACATCCGCTAACTACTCAGGATATATACATGTCAGTGAAGTAACATCTCACTATGTGCTGACATAACATTACATTCTCTGTTGACTGTACTCTCCAGCACACACGGGTTTATATGGGTGTTTCGAATGTTTATTATACAGACAATTACAACCTATATATGCAAGCTGTGGTTAATGTACACTTTTTAACATGATAAACATCCCTGCCTTCATTGGAATTGGGACCTTGAATGCACAGATACTATGCAGGTGCTGTAACCATTACACTGTTGACATTAACGTTGCTTCTGCCTATTTCCTTTTTAGATGATTTCTATGTGTAAGCTAGGCTAAGCAAAGGGCGGAGGCCCCCAAACCCACTGAGCTTCACTTACTCTTGAAATAACAATATATAACAAATGTACTGTGAGACAATACATTACATTCCTTACTACATTAGGCATAACCCCTCAGTGACACACTTCAAGGGAAACCTTGTTGTGTGAATGGTTAACAGAATATACACCCCAGGGATCATGTGTCCCAGAACCATACAGCCAGGGGGTGGGGGAGCCTGTTCAGTTTGATAGCTGCGAGACCTGTTGGGGAAGTTGAATGGTGTTGAATTGTCACATTAACATACCCTCTTTAGATCACTAAGTGCCCCTATCACCCTCCACAACTCCAGTCTTCAACAGATTCCAGCAACTCCACCTGTTTCCATGGAAACCCACTTACAACTGCTTAAGAGTGCTTTAATCCACCTGTATCCAACAGCCTGTATTCTGGCCCCCAAAATAACTTAACAGCCCTTGCAGGACTTGAACCTGGGACCATGAACACCACAGTCACTGACCTTATCACTAAGGCATCTGAGATATGTAAAAATGTTATGGTGTTTAGAATATATATTTTACTACAGGTATTCCTCACTACTGAAAACAAATGTGCCAGTCAGTTGGTGTACGTATGTCTGATACATGTTAATGTTCATATGTTTGTGAAATTAGGTGTTGCAATGTGACATGACAGGGTGTATTATGAATGAGAAAGGTTCTTGTTTTGTGTCCTTTTTATATTGTCCCCATACTCCATGTATACCCCTCCAGTTCACTTATTGAACATCCGACCCAGGCCCTCCTTGATGCATGATTTCATTACCCATCATTCCTCCCCCACCCTAATCTTCACGTACACAACAACCATCCCTTCTATGGTGAATTAGGTTAATATTAATAGTTATAATACCAGAGCTGCATGTGTTTTGTGTACACTCCAATTCCTTTGGAGTGCTTCAGTGTCACGAAGTGTGTTCATAGATATTTATATATATGGCTATTGATGTAACTGTATAATATATATATATATATATATATATATATATATATATATATTATAAAGATATATGTGCAGACATCACTGACAAGTATATATATATATATATATATATATATATATATATATATATATATATATATATATTTGTATTAATTTGTAACAGTACTACATATGTGGACTGGAATGTGTTGGTTCATAAACTATAGTACATTAGAATGTACTGTACATATGTACACAAAGTGACTGTCCCATCTGTGATCATTACAGTGGAATGCATATGGTATAAGGTGTAGTCTCAAGAACATGAAACATGTATACACCTCAGATGGCTTAGTGGTAAGTCCCATGACTATAGTGTGCATGGTCCAGGGTTCAACACCTGCGATGCTTTACAAATGTTTTTTACTCCAGAATAAGGCTCATTTAAGCTGTTGTAAGCATGGTTAAAAGTGTTTGTGTGACATTATAGCAGTGGGTAAACACAGTTAAACAAACTTTGTAACATATAACCTGTGCACGCAAACACGGCCACATCCGCTAACTACTCAGGATATATACATGTCAGTGAAGTAACATCTCTCTATGTGCTGACATAACATTACATTCTCTGTTGACTGTAATCTCCAGCACACATGGGTTTATATGGGTGTTTTGAATGTTTATTATACAGACAATTACTACCTATATATGCAAGCTGTGGTTAAGGTATACTTTTTAACATGATAAACATCCCTGCCTTTATTGGAATTGGGACCTTGAATGCACAGATACTATGCAGATGCTGTAACCATTACACTGTTGACATTAACGTTGCTTCTGCCTATTTCCTGTTTAGATGATTTCTATGTGTAAGCTAGGCTAAGCAAAGGGCGGAGGCCCCCAAACCCACTGAGCTTCACTTACTCTTGAAATAACAATATATAACAAATGTACTGTGAGACAATACATTACATTCCTTACTACATTAGGCATAACCCCTCAGTGACACACTTCAAGAGAAACCTTGTTGTGTGAATGGTTAACAGAATATACACCCCAGGGATCATGTGTCCCAGAACCATACAGCCAGGGGGTGGGGGAGCCTGTTCAGTTTGATAGCTGTGAGACCTGTTGGGGAAGTTGAATGGTGTTGAATTGTCACATTAACATGCCCTCTTTAGATCACTAAGTGCCCCTATCACCCTCCACAACTCCAGTCTTCAACAGATTCCAGCAACTCCACCTGGAATTGCTTCATTGGCTATGCTTGACAGAGGCTCAGTTACTTCATTAATGGTGCGGAGAACGCCAACACACTGTAGCTATGCTTCTTATTGCCCTTGGGCAGACAGGTAGCAGACTATCTGTGAACCTCTAAAGTGCAGACCATCACAGCCATAATATGTGAATAAACAGACCTTCAGATCACAATATACAGTAAGAAATCACCATGTAGTCAGGAAAAAGTTAAGTACAGCAAGAACATACAGAACACTGATACTTAGTCACTCCAAAAGCCTATTTTGAAAGCTAGAAGACTTGTATAAGTTCGAGGATTTCTATTGCTTACCAGTAGGTTACCTTCTGGAGAGATGAAAAACAAGCACAGATGGGGAACATGCATGCAACAATACCATACCAGCCTATGGGTCAGCCTTAGGCTTTGGAATACTGGTCAAGGCTATTGGCGCCCACATGGTGCCTTATTAAGGAGAGTCTTGAAGGCGAATACCAGCTCCATAAACAGCACAAAAGCAGATTCAATGAGGGTTATGCTACTCAAACACCAGGGGTTGTGATCACAACATTCATGCACTCACAATACTCCTCAGGCTGGGCAACATCAACATGTGCAGTAACTGAGATCTATCTTAAGACTCCTGAGAGCACACCAGCACTACCAGACTACAACCCATACCACACATTTCAGCCACAGAACATGGACTGACACAGACATGGGGGGGGTGTATCCATATTCATCAGGGATACCTACACCTCCAGGTTAGTGGGGCAGCATGATACCTCTGAGATCATCCATGTGCAACTAACATCAGCCACAACTGCAATGTAAACTATGGCCTGCTATGGATCACCCTCCATGACCCAGGACCACCACTCCACCTACCTCGAGACAGTGGAGAACATGACAGTCCTAACGCATACCCTGGCATTGGTCGATGTCAACTACCATACCATTAACTGGGAAACTTGCACCAGTACTCATTTCCAGGCCCAGCGCTTCCTGGAATTTATCACCTCATAATGCCCTGTATTAGGTGGCAGCCTCCCTAACGAGGGGTGGAAACATACTAGAAGTGGTCATCGCCAACATGGGCAACAGGTGCACCACAGCGGAGGTTAACCGGTCACTGCTTAGATCTAACCATGAACTATTCACTGTTTCCACACCCAAGCATCTCCCCCACTCACGGATACCACAGTGTATACCTTTCCTACAGCTAAATTTACACTACTAGAGACAGGGGTGGGGGGGTTTCACAGCCCTCACGCTAAGGGGAAACACTGCTCAAGATACAGACAGATTTACAAATGCAGTCTGTAAGCACCTACCTGGATGTATGGATCGTGCCATCACTGTGTATGTTGGGAGGGTGGCCTACTGGTTAAGGTGTTTGCCTTACCAAACACATGGTGCAGGGTTTGAGTCTCACAAGGGATAATTGACTAGGCTTAAAATGGCTCACAAAGGCAGTTAGCTTAGTACTAATCTATGAACCTATGAATCTATGAACTGGTAAACCAAGACTCACTCCTTCTAGACAAGGACACCAGTCTGGTGGACCTCTGTAATAAACAGGCTATACTACAGAAGTAGGACAGCATTCCAGACAAACAGCAAATCCCATGAAGGGCAGACATCTGTGACCACTATTAGTATGATACGTAGGTCCCTCATGACATCATCCAAGGCTAACATCAGGAGAATACACAAGGATTCAAAAGATAACCACAAAGCCTTCTTTGGCTATGTCAAGGATCTAAGTGGTGATACACAGATTTGCACTGTGTCGGTGAAATATAGCACAAAATATGCTGACCCTACTGATATCACCAATATCCTTGCAGATACATTCAGTGCATACTTCACCCCCTAAAGAGCCCACAACACTACCCAAAAGGTACAGTATCCCACACATCAGTGACACACAGGTGGAAATGGCCCTCTCTAATAGCAGAACACAGCGTCAGTGGAGGCAGATGTTGTCCCAGACTGCATTTTGCAAACTGTATAAGACAACCTGACCCCCCACCTAATTATGCTTTCTAACCTCAGCCTCTCCACAGACTACATGCCCATACAATGGCGCACGGCAATGGTTATTCCACTCCATCAAGGTGGAATCACAACTGACCATGGTAACTACCACCCCATACACCTGACTAGCCTGGTCTGCAATGGTATGGATCGCATCCTCATGGCACTCATTAACAAAGACATTGGTAACCTCTGAACAAGTGACCCAACCCAGGTCAGCTTGGTTGAGTGCAGTTCATGCCTACTGAACCTGTTTGACATCTTACATACAGTCACCAAGACATTAGATGATGGGGGAGGTGGTTCACACATATTACCTAGACCTCACCAAGGCTTTTGACACCATGCTCCACTCGGGTATTATTGATAAACACACCAGCCTGCACATACACCCATACATCACAGGTCGGGTTGCCAATGGGCTTACACACAGAACCCACATGGTACGACTAGTGGTCTCCAAGTCCACCTCTTGACCAGTCACGACTGGTGGCCCACAGGATTCAGTCCTGGGAGCCCTACTGTTTGGCATATACTTTTCAGATGCACAGGCAAACACAGGTGGACTACAGCAGACCATGTTTGGCAATGACTGCGAATGGTGAGCCATGATTGATAGTCCAGCTGACACAGACATCCCTCAAGGGGCCTCACAGAGACTGTCACAGGGTGTCAACATCATGGCCTCCAGCCAAGTGCAACTAACTGCATGGTCATTCAATTGTGGAATATTAAGCACCCACATATTAACACATAAGTGGCAGCCACTATAATACGGACGAGGTAATGGGGTATCTGGGGACTAAGGTAAATAGTGATCTCCCCTTTGACAATCATATCTCCACAGTAGTTAGGACATCCTTTTATGTAGGCCATCTGATTACTAAAGGATTCCCATCTAGACATACTGGGGTTATAGTGCCCCTTTACTCATCACTCATCAGTCCCATCATAGGGTATAATAACCCATTTGGGATGAACCTCAGAAGACAATTCCAACAGCTGGGAGGTCCACGAATGTACCTCACCAAGGGAAATACTGGCCTCCAACTTATGGCCTATGCAGCCAGACTGAATAAACTCCTGCTTTACTCAGTGGCATCTCGTTTACCCAGAGATGATCTCCGCTGGCCAACACAGTCGTGTCGAACTCAGGCTTAATGGATATGTTCCACCTATGAGAATCCATGTCACAGTGAGCCACACACTGTAGTGAGCTGAACCTTTCCACAACAACAACTGAAAGATGCTGGAGGGACAGATTCCTGTCACAGACACTCCCCATGATTTGGAACAACAACCTTAACTACATTATACAGAGCCCCTCACTAACACTCCGCAAGAGAAACCTTGAAGAGTGGATGGGGAACAATAGATTCACCCCAGGGATCCTGCCATTGGCTATGCTCCACAGAGGGACAGTTAATGAATCAATGGGGTGACAAAAGCTGACACATTTTGGCTGGGCTTATAAATGGCCTCTGGTAGTTGGCCAAGTACCTTCCTATGAATCTATACATACAGTATCAGCACATGCTGATAGCTTAATTTACTGTTCAGGTGTTGACTTACATTGTGCCAATGGCAGTTGTGTGTGCAATAGTTGAGGGCTGCCTACGTTGGATGCACACAGTAGACTGCCTATACATGGCAATTTACAGGTAGTCTTGTGTGTGTGCCATCCATTTTACTGTGTGTCTAGGTGGAGAAAGGTGTCAGTCCCTAGGTGACTAAACAGTCCCTAGGTGCCTACACTGTCAGTGTGTGTGCTATACGTTCCCTCTTTGCCAAGGCATGGGCATACTGGGCATGTCTCCATCTGCCTATTGGGGCTGGCTCAGGGTGTTCATGATCTGAGTACCTCTGTGCCTGTGGGGCCCTTGGCAATGGTGATGGGCTTTGAGGGGCTTCACCATTCTGTCCCTGCTGCAGCTGCTTCCGCAGGACCATATTGTGTAGCATGGCACATACTATGAAGATGTGGGCACACGTGCCTAGAGAGTACTGCAAGGCTCCACCAGATATGTCCAAACAATGGAACCATGATTTCAGCATCCCAAATACACGCTCTATGATGATTGTGCGTGTGCCTCATTATGGCATTCCTGCATGGGTGTGTGTGTATTTCTGATGGGAGTCATCATCCACAGTTCCAGTGCATAGCCAGCATCCCCAACAATGCGGCCATTTGGGATTTCCCCCTGGCAAATAGCTGATTCAACTGTGAGGCATGCCAGATGTGGGAGACGTGATAGCTTCCAGGGCTGCCAGCACACACATCCATGATAATGCCCTGGGCATTGCACATGACCTGACAGTTGATGGAGGGGTATCCCTTGCTGTATATGTAGCACCTTCCCTGCTTACCGGCTGATTACTTGATGTGTATGTGCATGCAGTCTATTGCACCGAGTACCTCTGGGTATTCTGCCACACAGTGGAAGAGATGCGTATTGCTGGCCAACTCCTCCTGCGTTCGGGAGAATTATATGTGCTCATTGGCATGTGGTAACATGGCATCCAGGAACTGGTGTAGTACCCTGGATGCTGATGCCTGTGAGATCCCCATGATATCCCCAGTCGGTCTTTGAAAGGTACCTGTAGCTAGTATTCTGGGATTCTGGGATGGGTTTCTTTCTGTTTGTTCTGGCTCTGAGGCATGGCCCACACAGCTCCACAAGTTGCTGTAGGACATCCCTGTCAACTATGTAATGATCTACTATCTCCAGATCATGTAGCCTCTGGTAGGTTACCCTGGGTCTGAACACTCTCATCCTCCTCTGGTGCCTGAGGTGGTCATGTGCATCATCATCCATACCACCTTCAGTCTCCAACACATGCTGGTGGATCAAAGATATGGCAGCCCCTAACATGTACATACTAAAAGTTCCCCGTTTGTATACACCACTGGTGCAGACTGTATGGGAATACACAAATGTGTGTGAGGTGCTTTCACACTTTATACTATTGTGCTATGGATGCTGCTGATGTCAGTGTGTATGTTTGAGTGATTCCAGCTGCAGCATGTCTTAATTATGGGTTTTGCAATGAGTACTGCAAGTGTGAGGCCTTTATTGTGGAGATCTTCTTGCCTGCCTTGATTAATCTGCTGCCCTTTAATTCACTTTTAAACATGGATCCCCTCCCATTATTAGGCATGCATCCACCTGCCATCTTTCTTGTTTTGTATTTTCCCTACCCAGTCATGGCAAAATGTGAGTTGTAGCTGATATACTGCAAATCGGCATTGTTCTGCTTTGACACTTTACTGTTTTCTTTGCAGTACAGCCCCTCCCCTTTCCTGTTCTGCAGGTAGCTGCTTGCAGCCCTGTTAGCTGTTGTCAATGGCCCACTGTATGCTCCTAGGTGTTAATTACTCATTTGTACTCCAATTTCACTGCTGCAGCATTTCCTTATTTCTTTCCTATATCCTTCCTCTTTCAGCTGCAGTGCACGCCGCACAAACCCATTAACCGGGTTTACGCACATTTTCATCTCCGTTCACATGCATACTCAGTTACCTTGTGTACTTTCAGCTAAGCATAGCAGATTTGCCTAGCTATGGGCAAACCGGTTTAGCACTGCTCAAATGTGCTTACAGCAATGGCGACACAACCCTCTCTTGGTGTCATCTTTATCTCAAGGGCACACCTCGGTGTTATAACACTACACTGTGAGGTTCATTCTTACACCAGCGGGGAATCTGAGATTCACTATTACTCCTCTCATTTGCATGGCATTGCCTACTACTTCCTAGCTACTGCGCATAACACTGTCACTGCCCCTTAGCAACCCTTGCGTCATAGTATGGTTTAGTATGCATGCCATTGACTATTATGAGGAAATTGTGACATGTGTTTAACTGCAGTTTTATTCTATATTTTTATATTTTCCTTGCGATCCTCTTTGTGCACTGCGGCCCTGCTCTTCCATGTCATGATAGTGCGACTATATATATTAAATGTTAATTTTATATTTTATACATTTTTTTATGCCAGTGGTTATATATTTAGCCATTGGCATATATTAACAATAAAATACACGTGTTTGGTCGGCTGTCATGGCTCCGATTTTATGTTTGCAAGAATATAAACCATTTTTTACGGTTTACATTTCTACATGCTTACACTATGCCTGCACCACTTCCTGGATTGCTACATACCTTCATTTGCATGCTACACTGCTGGACATGGGGTAATTAACATACAGAGCCCAGGAGTTGTGCGGGCGAAGCGTACGCAGGTAGTGCACATGGAAACAGCTCGTACCTGAATCACTCGGCGGCTATATTTGGTGTTAGAACACCGACACTACTCCTGCACCTGGCGCAAGCTTCATGAATCCCGGGGCTAATGTTGGCTGGGCTAAAGAAGCTAGCTAAATTGTTGTTATGTGCAGTTGCCATTGTCTGAGTCAGTGTATGTGCATGCTAAAGCTTAACTAAGTTGCTGAGCTGTATCAAATCTCCAGCAGTAAAACATAATGGATAAAGTTATATTCTAAAAAAAAAAAATATATATATATATATATATATATATGTGTGTGTGTGTGTGTGTGTGTGTGTGTGTGTGTGTGTGTGTGTGTGTGTGTGTGGGTGTAGTATATCTCTCTCTATATATATGTGTGTGCGTGCGTGTGTGTGTGTGTGTATCTATATATATATATATATATATATATATATATATATTTATATTATACATATATATATATATATATATATATATATATATATATATATGTGTGTGTGTGTGTGTGTGTGTGTGTGTGTGTGTGTGTGTGTGTGTGTGTGTGTGTGTGTGTATAGTATATCTCTCTCTATCTATATGTGTGTGCGTGTGTGTGTGTGTGTGTGTGTGTGTGTGTGTGTGTGTGTGTGTATATATATATATATATATATATATATATATATATATATATATATATATATATATATATAGCTTTATATTATACATATATATATATATATATATATATGTGTGTGTGTGTGTGTGTGTGTGTGTGTGTGTGTGTGAGTGTGTGTGTGTGTGTGTGTGTGTGTGTGTGTGTGTGTGTGTGTGTGTGTGTGTGTTTATACATATATAGAGAGATAGATATACAAAACTATATGAGTGCATGTGTGTGGAAGTCACATATATGCATGTAAATATGCTACTCATACATGAGTAGCATCTCGCCCTCAGCAAGAATGATGCCACAGTATAAAGAAAAAATGATCAATTTCAACAATTGGCTAAGTTTTTGGTGTTATTCAAAGGGGATCCAGTATCTGTCCACCTGGGATGACATGCCCGATAGCCCACGCTGCTCCGCAAGGCATGGCTTGCACCTGTCATCCTTAGGCTTTCAAGGCTTGCCAAAGGCTTGCCCACCCCCATTGTGCCTTTTTTTTTTTTCACAAAAACAAACCACCACCCATAATAGCACAAACCACCAAAAAACTGAAAAAAATGCTAATCAACCTCCTCAGTGAAGTCCTAATATAAATGCATGCACTCACTCTCACTCCTCAGAACATCAATATCTGTACAGTAACAGAATTAATAAGGCAGAGTACCCCACCCCAGCACTACCACTAAATAATATACTTATACTTTGGCCACAGAACCTGGAACAAAAAAAAAAAAGGTGGGGGTGTATCCATATTCATCAAGGATACCCAGACCTCCAGGTTAGTGGCACAGCACAATGCCTCAGAGGTCATCCATGTACAAGTAACAATGGGCAAAACTGCAATTCAAATTGTAGCTCACTACAGATCACCCACCATGACCCAGGACCTCCATTTCGTGTTTCTGGAGATACTGGAAAATATGAAGGTCCTACCAAACACCCTAATATTAGGTGATTTCAATTACCCAAACATTAACTGGGAGAACTACTCAAGTACTAACTCTCTTGCGCAGCCCTTCCCAGAATTTAAAAACTCGAATGACCTGGATCAATTGGTCAACACCCCCACCAGAAGTGACAACATATTGTACCTGGTCATCACCAACATGGGCGACCAGAGTTCTACACCAGAGGTCAAACCCTCGCTGGTTAGATCAGAGCACAGACTAATCACTCTGGATATCTACATTCTGCCAGCACCCCCAATCAAGGACGCCACCGTGAAAAACTTTTCAAAAGCAAACTTCACATTACTTAAGACCGAGGTGGAAAAGTTCACAGCCCCCATGCTAAAGGACAACGCTGTCCAAGCTGCTGAATCCCTTACAAAGGCACTCTATGAGCCCCTGCAAGAATGCATGGATCGTGCTATCCCAAGCAAAACCAAGACTCACTCCTCCAAGAAAAGGAAACCAGTCTGGTGGACCCCTGCCATTAACAAGCTATACAATAGAAGGAAGAAACTAGTGCAGAAAAGAGTAAAATCCCAAGAAGGAAAGATATCCCTGATCAGTTGTTGTGTCTTTCGGCTTTTCCCAGGTGGGGTCGCCACATTGGAACTCCGGTCTGCTAATGATTGGCAGTTGATTTTTACGTGCTGAGTTGCCGGCCCTAATGCACAACCTTCAACGAAGGTATGCCCATTCACACATGTCTCCACAGTAGACGCTCTAGCTGAGAATTGAATGGGACAATGTCTTGCTGTGAGGCGACAACGCTACCGCAGCACCACCGCTGCAGGTAAAGATATCCCTGATCAGTATCAGCAAGAAACTATGATCCCTCATAAAATCATCCAAGGTTAGCTTCAGAAGAAAAATTGTCAAGGACTCCAAAGATAACCACAAAGCATTCTTTAGATATGTCAAGAACCTAAGTGGAAACTCTCAGATCTGCTCTGAGTTAGTGCAGAATGGCACAAAATAAACTGAACCGACTGATATTACCAACATTCTGGCAGACAGGTTTAGTGCAAACTTCACCCCCTAAAGAGCCCATAACCATACTAGAAGAATGTAGTGTCCCGGCAATCACTGACACACAGGTTAAAACAACCCTATCCAAAGCCAAAAATACAGCTTCAATGGGACCAGACAGTTTCCCAGGCTGTGTCTTACATGAGCTGCAAAATGAACTAACCCCTCACCTAAACACACTGTTCAAACTCAGCCACTCTACAGGCTATGTACCCATAGAGTGGTGCACAGTAACAGTTATCCCACTCCACAATGGTGGAGCCACAACGGACCCCAGGAACTATCGCCCTATAAGCCTGACTAGTCTGGTCTGCAAGGCTATGGAGCGCATCAACATGGAATTCATTAACAGAGACATTGGGAACCTTCAAACATTGGACCCTACCCAGTTTGGCTTTGTTAAGGCAGATCATGCCTCCTAAACCTGGTGGACTTTTTTTGACCCAGGCTTTAGACGAGGGAAAGGAGGTCCACACAGCCTATCTAGACCTTGCAAAGGCTTTCGACACCATTCCCCATTCTGGTATTATAGACAAGCTCACCAGCCTGAACATAAACCCCTACATCACGAGATGGGTTGCTAATTGGCTCATGGATAGAACCCACGCGATGAGAGTTGCAGGCTCTAAGTCCGACTCTAAACCAGTTACAAGTGGCATCCCCCTGGGCTCAATCCTGGGATCCCTCCTGTTTGGTATATACTTCTCAAAGGTACAGGCAAGCACAGGAGGGCTATGGCTGACCAAGTTCACAGATGACTGCAAACTTTGGGCCATAATTGACTCTCCAGCTGATACAGACATCCTCCAGAAGGATCTCACTGAGACGGATACCTGGTGTCAAAATCATGGTCTCAAGATAAATGCCAAAAACTGCAGTCATCCCCTTTGGAAAAAAACAAAGTACTCATGAACTACCACATACGCGGTAGTGCCTTAAATACAGAAAATGTAATAAGGGATCTGGGGACTCAAGTAGATAGTAATCTCTCCTTTGATAATCATATTGCCAAGGTGGTCAGAAAATCCTTCTATGTGGCCCACCTAATCACAAAAGGGTTCACATCTAGAACAAACTAGGTTATTGTGCCCCTCTACTCATCACTCATCAGACCCATCATAGAGTACAATGCCCCATTTGGGGTGTACCTTACAAAACACCTGCAACAGCTGAAAAGACCACAGAAGTACCTCACCAAGAGGATTACTGGCCTCAAGCATATGCTCTATGCAGCCCGACTGAAGAAACTCCAGCTGTACTTGGTTGCATACTGCTTACTCAGAGGTGATCTCTGCTTGACATACAAGGCCATGTCCAACCCAGAATTGATGGACATGCTCCACCTAAATAAAAAGCAAATCCCCAAGAGCCACATGCTCTAGGGATCTAAAGCTCACCACAACGATAAATAGGACATGCTGGAAGGATGGATTCGAGTCCCAGAGACTCCCCATGCTTTGGAACAGGATTCCAATCTACATTAGGCAGAGCCCCTCACTCACACTCTTCAAGAGAAACCTTGACGAGTGGATGGGAAACAGAAAATTTACCTCGGGGATCACTGCAGTGGCTCTGCTGGACAGAGGCATAGGGAACTAATAGCGGTACTGGACCGATGCACAGGGAACTAATCTAAGGGGGCTGCGAAAGCCAACACATTCTGGCTAGGCTTATAGATGCCCTCAGTCAGATAGCCTAGTACTTACCTATGAAACTAAATAGTTAAATACTACATGATCAGTCTGCAGACTATTACATGCCTAGCCAATAACCAGACAATGACCAAAGGGGGGACCCAAACACTGAACCTTGTGTCTGTAAGGTAAGCACAACTTAGCTATTATGGTAACCCGACCCCCCCCTTATATATATATATGTATATATATATATATATATATATATATATATATATATATATATATATATATATATATATATATATATATATATATATATATATATATATATATATATATATATATATATATATATATATATATATATATATATATATATATATATATATATATATATATATATATATATATATATATATATAGAGTTTACCATAAAAAGGTCAAGATTAAGAGCTTAATGTGTTCATTTGTCTGACCCACATGAGCGATGTCCTGCATATTAATTAGCTTAGGATATCGAATGTCATACCGAGGAATGCGAAGTCAGTATTATTTGACATTCTTCTTCAGCTGCCTGCTTTTCATAGGTTCATAGGTTGATGCTAGGCTATCTGCCCTAGGGCATTTATAAACCTAGCCAGAGTGTGTTTGGCTTTTGCCTCCCTTTTAGATTAGTTAAGGTCACAGAAGATAGCCCTTTTAAAGTTAGTTTACTGTGCCTCTGTCTAGCAAGGACATAGAAGAGATCCCAGGGGTAAACTTATGATCCCCCATCCACTCATCAAGATTTCTCTTGAAAAGGGTCAGTGAAGGGCTCTGCCTAACATGGATTGGGATCCTGTTCCAGAGTGAGGGTAGCCTTTGGGATATGAATCTGTCCCTCCAGCATGTCCTTTTTATTGCCGTGCTGAGGTTTAAGTCCCTGGAGCATGTAGCTCTAAGGGATTTGGATTTCCTGAGGTGGAGCATGTCCATTAATTCTGGGTTGGACATGGCTTTATACGTCAGGCATAGGTCGCCTCTGAGTAGGCGTACAGACTTCCGCAGTTCAGTAATGCACAAAGTTGCAACTCACGTATTTACAGGGGGGAAGCCCCCTTGCATTGTAGCCCCCCAAACCCCCTGCAGACTTTATAGTCCAACTCTGAGGTTCATCTTTTTGGTCAAAGGAGAGTTCATCAATTGTTAGAATTATCGATGTGCTGCAGTAGCGTTGTCGCTTCACAGTAAGACACTGTCCGATTCAATTCTAAGCTAGAGCGTCTTCTGCGTGGAGACATGCGTGAATGGGCGTACCTTTGTTGAAGGTTGTGCATCAGGACTGGTAACTCGGCACGTAAAAATCAACTACCAATCATTAGCGGACTGGAATTCCGCTGTGGCGACCCCTAACCGGGAAAAAGCCGAAAGACACAACAGCACATCGACATCTAGTAGATAGTTTGATGTTTGTGTGCAGGAAAGTGGAGGGTTTGTTTTTAAAGGCAAATATGTGGGTTATTACGTATTAAGGCTAGAAGTGTGTGAGTGTTTGAGGGATGTTTGGGTAAAGGTTCTGCAAGGGATAGATTTAGTGCTGTGGGTGTGTGCTGCTATCTGTGATGTGTGTGTACATGTGTGTACGTGTGCATGCTTTTCTGTGTGTGAGTGTTTGTGTTATGTGCGCAAGGTGAGTATATGTGCAAGTGTTTGCTGGTTAGTATTAACATATGGGGTTAGGGGTTAGATTTAGTGTTGTGAATGTATAGCATTGTCAGTTGTTTGTGCCCATATGTATTGCGTTGTGCTACAGTTACGGGAAGGGTTTTCATGCGATAATATTTAGGATTGAGGTTAGGGGCTATAGGATGGTTCAGGTCAACAATGAATAAGATGAAACAGAAAAAAAAATTTTTTCTAACACTGCCACTATTCAGATGAAATATGCCTACTATTTCTGTTAGGATTTAGGGCATGTGTATGTGTTTACTGACTATATATAATAAAAAGTGTTTTCTTTGTCAATCAGTTTAAGATTGAATGTTTGTAGATTCAATGACCTTTATTTATCAGAGTTTTCTACTTTAATATTAATAACAGCTACATATCCATAAATAGCACACATGAGTAAGATCGTACAGGGGGAAGAAAGCACTTGAATAACTCATGTGTGTGCTAAACCTAGCCCTACACACTACATTACTAAATACTTTACTAACAAGTACCACTTCCAAGACAGCACTTGATCTAGGTTTTATAGTTGGGTATATGATATTGGGCATTTTTAGCTGGGCCAAGTTTTTCAATATTTTATGATTTGATATTTTGAGTTTTCACTGTTTTGTGGTTTCGAAAAAATGAGCATTCTGTGAAGTTAACTATAGTCATATGCATATATAAATTTGATATATATATATATATATATATATATATATATATATATATATATATATATATACATAAGTATATATACTTAAGTATATATACATATGTATATATACACATATATACACAGATATATATATATGTGTGTGTGTGTGTGTGTCATTTACATTCTTCCATTTATTTCATCAACACTGAATAGTGAATAAGTTGGTACAGCTGATTAAGCTGTATCAGCTTTTTAGTGAGAGCACTTTACAGTGGGGTTTGAGAAATTTGTACTTTCCCCACTGCAGTGTGATCTTGCAGTTGGTAGATATAGTATTCAATAGTTTTACTTTCAAACATTAGATGTTCTGTGATTACAGGTTCAATTTTAAGACATTTCAGTGACAAGTCATCAGCCAATACATATCCATATCAGCAATGTTTTTACCTGCTGTTCTTCTGTCCATGAATTACAAACTTTCCTTTTGCTGCAATACAAACTGGAAGGACTTGTGCGTTTTTTTATAGCCTCTTCTGGTCTTTCCGTTTTTCTTTTTGTTTTCTGATGAATTCATCTTCTATAAGAAGGCAATGGCTGGAATATATCAGCTTAGAACTATCATAAGTTGGTTTTCTTAGCTGGTTACCTTCAATTATCTTCCCTCAGTAGGTCTCATGTTCTAGTCATTTACCTATGACTGCTCTTCTTGGACCTAAATGTATTATTTTCCCAGTCACTAACCAATGTGCTTCTTCCAAACGAAAGAGTAAACCCTTTACATATAATCTAAAACTACAGTTTACTTCAGATTTTGAGGTATGTGGAGAAAGAATACAGATTTGTATGATATCTCCTTTCCATATGGTTGAGTATTGTAGCATTTCCACATCCAACAGATTAATTAAATTTTCAGTTCTGTCACTGCTTATCCACAGTGCTATTACCTACATTCCAGACAAAGTGGCAGTTTATAATTCTGGTATTTATAATACAGAGAGAGTCGACCCCTTTCTGTGGTAATAGTCGATTCATTTTTCAGTGGATATGATTTTTTTATATTCAAGAGAGTGGTTGAGTATTTCTTCTCAAAGAGTACATGCTTGTTGTAGATCTAAAAGCAATTTCTTTACTGATCTAACTTTGCTTTATACTTTATCATTTATAGAATAACTATTATATCACATGCTTTTAGACCATGCACCAGTATGAAGAAGAAAGCCTGTTATCTGTGAACCTGCACTTTTTCAACTCATTACATACATTTGATTTATAATACGTCACAAAAAATGCTCAGCAAATCCAAAATGGTGGAATTTCAAGACAATATTCTATTCATCGAGTTATCCTTTTTAAGCAGTACTAAACTGTTTTTTTGAAGCTGCCAGTGCTCTTTACAAATACTTTTCCCCTGAATCCACTTGTGAAAATGGGTTTTCTTGCAAAGGTTTTTACTTCTATAATTGGTGTATGCAGGATCTTCACTTTTGTAAAGATGATTTTTGTCCCCAAAGTAGTTAAACATGAAGCATCCCCTCAGTCCAATAGTACCACATGTCCATCTTTTTTGAAGATTCCCCCAGAACTGATGGTGTAGGGGTGCATATTTCAGGCAACCATAAATGTGGCTTGTGCACTCATCAGCAATAAATTAATCTAAACTCAATCCAATATGATGGGGGGGGGGCATGTGAGTTGCATTAACACAGTAGCCTGCAGTGCTGTCCTATCCTTGCAAATGAATGCTTGCGCAAACATGTTATGAGGGATACTACTTTTTAGTAGCTTGGTGAGCCTAATTCCCACTCCCATATATCCCCCTGTGTAGATACCCCAGCTCCAAGGGGTAGTGATAGTGTGCATGGCCAGATCATTCCCTTCCTTCCCCTAGGGATGGGCCAGCCCATCTTTCCTGTCCAGGCTGTCAAGTGCCCAAGCCACTGACTAAACTAGAGCTGCTTGTTTTTTATCAGTACTTTATCCTTCTTTGCCACTAACAATGACTATCCCAATACTTAAAACTCCAGGCTGAAAATTCAAGTTTCATCAGAGATTACTTCCAGACAATTTTTCCATTTTCTCTGTCCAGCAGCATGTGTATCCAGTTTTGATTGTCTTCATTGAGCCTTTCACAATGGTTTCCTCAGTCTCAAATACGATTTAATTTCAGCACTCATGATTAGTCTCATTTTCTTTACATCATAGCAGTTTGGCTTCCAGTATCCTAATTGCATTTCCAGGTCATTCGAGAACAAATCTCATTCTTTACCTGTATTTGTCTCTCATTATTTCCTTTCATTTTGAGGCTGCTAAAATAAATGCACCTCTTATCATCAGCCGGTTATCCTTCAAGTCCCTAATGTCCTTTTTAAGATTTTTATTGTCTCCAGGGTGATGATTTTGTCAGGCTTCACCTTTCTCAGCACCTAATAATGTCTCTTCTTGCTATAGTATTCCATTCATTTCCAGAATATTGTTTACAGATAATTTTCAAAATGAAATCAAAGTATATCTCTTTCAGTATCAGCTTCCTTCCATCTAGCAGTTCTTCTAGGATCTCCAAATGTAGTACCCTGGCTTCTTATCTATAACTGTTTTCTTTGGCTTTTGTTACAATCTTCTTTACGCCTAGATAGCCAACAGTATAGTGCTCGCTTTATTCTTTCGAAAACCTCCAAGGTTCTCTTTTAACAAAGCAATTTCCTCTAATATGTCATTCATTTTTTTCAGTCATTTGTAAACCATTTGCATTTTGTTTTAATCATAATAATGTAGTGGTATGTGACACACACAGGGAAGTTATTTTTAATTATATGTCTGTCACTTCACTGTGAGGATAGGTAGCAGGGCATATATATTAATAATTATCTAACAAAAAAGAGATCACTATAGTGTACAATGTGCAGTTTGTGAAATTTATCTTACCATTAACATATCTCTACTAAAAAACTGACATAAATGAGAATTTGCACTTGAGAATTCTACTTCTTTACTGTTTATTTTGACATTTTCATAATCAGAAATGGCAAACTCTGGAGTCACGGTTACTACTTCTTAGTCAGCTAGGTCAAAGGCCATGTCATAGAGAATATCATGTGATTTCTGTTTTACAAATCAAATAAATAGATGGCTCAGCTTCCATTTAAGGACTGTACCAACATAAGCATGCATGAAACAAAAGTGTTTACATATGCAGCTGGGTTTTGAAAATGTGTGATCCATAATGTAGAATTTAACATGACATACAGTTTGTAATCATTGTCATTGGATGCATGGTAAATGAAGCTACCTTCTAATTCCTATAATTTTTCCTGCAGGTTTACTTTGAAGATATCCTTTTGTCCTCCTTAGCCACCATTGTTGCTGAATCTTTATTTGAATTTATCTATGACAGGACAGTATGATAGCTCCGGAGAGGGAGAGAGTGAGAGAGTGAGAGAGAGATGCAGGTATGATGAACTGTTCCATCATATCCGTCAACTTTTTTGCTTAAGAATTTTGGACAAAACTAAAAATAATGGGGGTACAGAGGCCACAAATAAGTGATATTTTTTATAAAAATTAGCCTAATTCACTTTGATAAGGTAACTGAACAACACATTTTGCATCCATGCATTTTCTGAATAAGTATGATATTAATATGGCTGTTATTACTGACTGAAATTCTCAGGGATTTACCAAAAATTAAAGATTTCATAAGGGAAATTGAAAAATGAGGCAAATCAGAGATACTGTGCAAAATCAGGGACAGATGAGATGCATGTGTCTACCCTGCTCACCATCCTGAACTCAGCTAGAGTCCACTGCGTCTCATTTTTACCTAACTCTGAGTCAGTTTTAATGCCTTTTTTGGTTGGGGTGTGGATAGTAATCCCTTTAATTCTGTCCAAAACAGATGAGAAATGTCTTTCTTCTCTCATACTACCAACCTGTAATGAAGCACATCAGGACCTTACAAAGTGTCTCCTAGAAAATTTCTGCTCCACAGTCACTGCAATGCCACCCTCATCTCTTACGTTTTTTACATTCCGTTAATGTCATAACTGCAGGTGGGAATAGATGTGTTTTTTTTTTTTTTTTGCAAACAATCAGGGGTTTCTTTTTATTGTGCTGCTACTTGGGGAGGCATGACTTCCATTTGGGGATTTCATTGTTGGGAAGATAGGACATGGATAACTATTTGACAGGGATGTAAAGTATTTATCTGATGTTAGACTGGGTAGATATTGAGTTAATCCCTTTCAACATAACAACACTGGGAAGGAATCTGGAGGTAATTTCTAGTGCAGGGAGAAATGACCTGACATTGCACAATAACATTCTCTGAGGTCTTACTCATTTCTGGTATAGTAGTGTAGCATCGTTATCAATGTTTGTCTGGTCATCTGGATCAGGACGGATTTTTTAGCCTCCATCACTGGGGATAAGGGTTCACCTTGAAGGGAAGCACTGATGTGATGATATGTAGGCACAGAAATCAAGACGCCAAATGACAGCTTTAAGGATTTCATTAGCAAGATTTCAGTAGCAAGCATTTAAACTAGCCAGTAGGCATGATCAGAAACCACCACTCATATCTTAATTTCTCACTTTAAATTATTAGTATAGCTGACTGTTTATATGCTAGTAAGAATGAACACTTAATGAGAAAAAATGTTATCAAAACAAAATTTGAAAGAGATCTGCAACATGTTGTTACCCTGTTTGGAGTTAAAGTCTCTGATATGTACCCACTGAGTACCAGAAAAGGGTCTTGCCCCCCAGAGTTCCTGAATTATAATTATCAGGTGCTCAGAAAAATCAATATAAAAATGAATGACATAAAATGGAGAAAGATAAATTAAAAATTATGTCAGTAACAAAAGCTTGTGTACTAATAACCATGCACGAGAAATAAATATGTAAGAGTAAGTAATATGTAAAGTGAATAGACTGAACAAAATTTAAAAAATGGAGATGTGGGCTGTCAACAAGCAGAACTGAAGAGGAAATAAGGAGATGAAGAAGTAGCTTAGTTTGTGCTGAAGGCTTGAAATGGCTGTAAAGTTGGCATATTGTTGCCCACAGATGAGACATATATCTCTCAACAGTCCAGATTTTCACAGAATGCCCAGATTTTTGCCACATATTTTTAGTCTGTCCTTCATAAAATTTGAGGTTTTCTGGCAAATCGCTGAGGACTGGTTAATAAATTAATGACTTTCATTTGAGTTTCAGACTTCATATCTTTCAGAAAAGGCATACTAACACAAATCCTGTTATTCTAGTAGCATTCTAAGTTTCTAAAAGCAACATTTATAATTTGTGTCTATTTTTTGGGACTCCCACCCCCATTATTTTAGACTTTGTCCAGATGTCTTGTGATAGATGACAAAATGGGGAAATGTTATTAACAGGACACTACAATTTGCAGATATTAATTGGAGCACCTTAATTGCAACTCTGTCTGAGCGATAGAGATAAAGCATTTTGATGCCCAGCATAGGATTGTCTCCATATCAAAAGTGCAATTATACTTGAAAAGATTAGTTTTACCATTTCTGTTTTCAAATGCAGAGGTAAAGAAAACATTTTATTTGGGAAGTAGTGATTAGAGTAGATTAGGGTATTGGGTGATCCCATGTGATGTAAACTTCATCATTTTCTATGATTCTCTGTGGCTCATGTTTCCAGTATTTTTCAGCCACTTCAATACCATATTGTTTGCACAATCTCCAGTGTAACAATCTCACCACATTATTATGCCTTTTAGTATACAGCCCTCTGCCATTAGAGAGTCACAACCAGCAATAAGGTGTGTGACTGTTTCCAGTTCGGTTCCACAAAACCTAGATATGTCTGTTTCTCCCACATGTTCAATGGACTTAGTAAACCAGCGTGTACGTAGCCCACTATCTTTGGCTGCCAATATTAACCTTTCATTTCTTGATGTAAATTCACCTCTCCTTAACCATTCCTGTGTTCATTCTTGATCAACATGAGGCTCTTCCAGAAGTTTTCTATACTTGCAACTATATTTAAGTTTTTTTTCCACATTTCTTGCCTTCTCATCTGGTCCTTCACCTTATATTCTTTCTTTTGCTTTTTAGCACATTCAGTTGCTGCCTGGTTTTTATCCACTTCTGGTTTGATTTCCATTCCTGCTTGACGTTGATATGCTTCTGCTAAATTAAGCAGATATGTCATCTTAGATTTATTCTCCCCATGTTTCAAAACTTTCACCACATTTGGATCTTGTGAGGTCAGTAAATATGTGTGGAGTCCCACGATTGCAGATCTATACATGTAGTCAATTTCAAGGAGGCCCATCCCTCCTTCAGAATGGGGAATATATAATCTTGGTATACACTGATTTTTATAAATCATTTGGTGAGCATGAAGCATCCTTCTTGTTTTAATATCCAATCTATCCAACACTTTTTGGGGCCAGTCAATCACTCCAAAACTATAAGTTAAGACAGGAAGAGCAAATTGATTTATAGCTTGGATCTTATTCCTAGGTGTCAATGCTGTTTTCAAGATTAATTTAAGTCTTCTAAAGTACTCCTTAATAAGCTTTATTTGCATTTGAACATGTTTTATTGCTGATACTTCATCAGTTCCCAAGTATTTATACACCCCCTCTTGCTCAAGTTCTTTTATATCACATTCTTGTCCCAAACTGATGTTTTCCTGGTACTGCAATTTTCCTTTTTTTAAGGTTGCTTTTGCACATTTATCAAGACCAAATGACATTCCAATATCATATGAAAAAGTTTTGACAACCTGCAGCTGTGCTTTCAGTTCCTCATCTGATGAGCTATACAATTTTAAAACATTGACAAAGAGAAGATGAGAAGTCATTAGACTTTGCTGTTTTCTAGAAGCCAAATTATAGCCATGCCCTAAGCTGTTAAGTAAACAGCTTAATGGATTAATGGCAAGGCAAAATAGCAACGGTGACTGGGAGTCACCCTGGAATATCCCCCTTTGGATTTTTATCCCTGGGATAATAATCTGTCCTTTGTCATGGCTTAATTGCAAAGTGGTCTGCCACTGTTTCATTGTTACTGTAATGTAATCAATCAGTGTAGGATGTACCTTACACATTTTTAAGCACTCTTTTATCCATGAATGTGGGATACTATCAAATGCTTTTTTTATAGTCAATCCATGCCATACTTAGATTCTTCCCTTTCTTACAGTTCTCCACTATAACTTTATTTAACAACAAATGATCCTTTGTTCATTATGACTTTCTTTTATTACCCTTTTATTCTACTGCCATAATTGAGTTTTCTTCTAAATAGCTATAAACTCTGTTGGCGTCAATCCCTGTGTATAGTTTATACATTGTCGGAAGACAAGTTATTGGTCTATATTTTTTAGGGCAGCTTGCAGGTTCACTCTTAAGTAAGACCATTGTTTTTCCTGTTGTTAACCAGTGCGGTGTCTGTTCAGGGTTTGCATATAAATAGTTCTTACTCATGGCTAGATCCTTGTGCAAAGAAGTTAATACTTTAAGCCAAAAGTAAGGTACTGCATCTGGGCCTGGGGTTTTCCAATTAGAGGCTTTTCTCAACTTTGTTTCAATCTGTCTAGCTGTAATTTCATCCCATTTCATATCCTGTACCTTTAAATTTCTTATTCCTTCTTTTACTTATTCTATCCATTTAGCATCTTTGTTATGTTCCACAAGATCTTCATAGATACATCTCCAAAATGTATTTATTTCCTCTTTTTTAGGTGGTCTATCAATTCCTTTTATCTTATTTCCAAATTCTCTATAAAACCTTTTTGGGCCATCACTAAATTGCTTATTTTGTGCTTTTCCCTTATATTTATCTTCATATCTTCTGAGTCTTTCCACCTGTTTTGAAATTTTTAGTTTGTTATCTCCAATAGTGCATAATAGATCCTAGTCTGTTCTAATACTGCACACTGCTTTTATCACATCTATCTTTCTTATCTGTTCCCTCTTCTATAATCTTCTAACAATGACACTTCTTGTCTTAGCTGCTTTATAGTTTTCTCTAGTCGATATTTCCATGATGGTATTCACTTTCGCCCCCCCCCCCTTTCCCTTGCTACCCTATGTTCCTGTGGTAGAATTTTATCAGTTATTAATTTAGCAGCACGAGGGTGGCCACAGTGGTGCAGTGGTTAGCATTGCCACCTCACAGCAAGAGGTTCTCCGGTTCGATTGTCGGCTGGGGTGCCTTCTGTGCGAAGTCTGCATGTCCTCCCTGTGGTCGCGTGGGTTTCCTCCGGGTGCTCCGGTTTCCTCCCACATCCCAAAGACATGCTGTAAGTGGATTGCACACTCTAAATTGGCCCTAAGTGTGAGTGTGTGCATGTGTGTGTGCTTTCTGTGAAGGTTGAGTGCCAGGCTGGCAACTCGACACTGTAAAACTCCACTGCCAATCATGAGTGGACAGGTGATCCACTGTGGCGACCCCTAACCGGGAAAAAGCCAAAAGAAGAAGAATTAATTTAGCAGCACAGTAATATATTCTGTTTACTTCTGTTATATTGCATGGATCTCTATGGACAGTCCTAATTACTGTGTTCATTTGTTTTATCAAGCTTCTGACTTTTGGGGTTTTATTAACCTTCTGCAGTCTGTTTCTCTCATTGATCTCGATATATCTGTCTTTGTCTATTAAATCAAGCAACTCTTCTCTTAACTCCTTTTTTTTCCATACTGAGGGCACAACCCTTGTTTTTCATTTCCTGTGGGCATTCTATAGAAAGTTCTAGAACATCTTTTTGTGGCACATTCTCTTCAATTTCATCCTGTGTCATCTGTTGATGTGTCATATGGAAACTCACTGCCCTATCACTCCTCAACATTTACTGCACCAGAGTTCCCACAGTTTCCTGTTCCTTTCCTTCCTCTCTAGCTTCAAGTGAACTTTTATACTGGTTTCCTGTGGAAGGCTCTGAAATATCTTTATATAGCACCTGACCTGTTGCTTCTTATTCTGCTGGTTTCCAATAAATTTGGATATCCATTGCTCTATCCTGTTGTGGTGCTTTCTGCATTTGATTTTCTACACCGAATCCTTCTCTTTGCAGCTGTTCCATTACCTCAATTTCTATTTCTTTGACGTCTCCGTTACTAATTTCTTTTTCTGCTTTTCCTCTTAGTCTTCTTATTTTTTGTATTGTAAAGTTTTCCATATGTGGATTCCTTTGCCTATATTTTTCTTCAAATACCTTTGGTGCTGCTCTTTTTGTATTGGTTAGTTTTGCTTTCTCCTTTGCATAAATATTACACCATATTAAATCTCTTTTCCTTTCCCATATTTCATCTTCACCTCTCTCCTGATCTTCTTGCTTTTCCTTATTCTGGGGACTCACTCCATCATGCTGTGATGTAGTCTGTTTTAGATCTTCTACATTAAATCCTTCACTTCGCAGGCACTCCATAACTTCAACTTCTATTTATTTAACTTCTACTTTTCTAATTGTCTTTTCTACATTAAATATTTGTGCTTTTAGTATTTTTATTGTGAAGTTTTCCATATCTGAATGCCTTTGCCTGTATTTTTCTTCGAATATCTTTGATACTGCCTTCTCCATATTAATTAACTTGGCTTTCTCCTTTGCATAAATATTGCACCATATCAAATCTCTCTTTCTTTCCCATGTCCATATTTCTTTTTTATATTTTTCAACTATATCTAGATTTTGTTGTTTATATTTTCTTACTTGCTCAGAGTCTTCTTTTTCCAAAGAGATCAAAGTTTCTTGATCTATATATTGTTTTTCAAAAATCTGTTGTATTAATGAGCACAAATTTTTATTTGAAGCATGTGACAGTTTTTCCTGCGGTAGTATTTTTCTTTCCTCTAATTTCTTTCTTAATAATAATAAATAGCAATAATAATACCCTATCTGCAGCACTTTTTATTGACCTATCAAAAGCTTTCGACATGGTCAATCACCCCCTCCTCCTAAAAAGTTACCCCTTATTCTAATCTGAACTCACTTCGCTCCTCTAGCAAACTCCTAGTAACCTCTACTAAATCCAATAACCTTGCTGGTGACTCCCTTTTCTCAAACACCATTGGTAAACACTGGAATCAACTCCCCTCTGAACTGACTTTTATTCTATCTCCTGTCCTTTTCAAACAAAAGCTTAGAATTTACCTTGGAAATCACTGGCTATGTCCCTGCCTTAACCCAGACTGAAACCATATATTCTACTATTCCACTTCTCCTCCATCTCTGTGACTTCTGTTACCTTCTATTTTATTTCTCCACTACATAACACTTACCACTCCACTATCCTTCTCCTCCAGATTGTAATGCTCAGACTTCTGAGAGCTCATATAAGTAACTAATCTACTTACTTCATTGTCTTTGAATGTCTTTTCTCTCTTTTCCTTTCTTAAAATGTTAGATAATGCTAAATAAGTTGTGCATTTTTTATTACAAGAATGTTGTGTGCATTTGTTGTGCAAGTGTGAATTTTGTGTGCAATTTTTTTTCCTATTATAATTCCATATACTGTATATTCCCTCCTTATTTTTTTTATACTGCTCTTTTTTGCATCCTATGTAATTGTTTCTATGTCTATGTGGAGCTTTTCTCCCCGGGCCTCTGCTGAAAATGGAAATATATCCAGTTAGACTAGCCCGGTTAACAAATGTAAAATAAAATAAAAATAAAAATTAATCATTTTGTATATCTTGTGTCTGGAAATTCTGGGCTTTTTACATAATAGTAACAATACATAATTTCTTTCTTATCCTCACTAGTCCACTCTGTCATCTTTATTGCTCTTTGGCCAATCAATTTTTGTCATTTTTGTGGACTACTACTTCCTTCTACAACAGGGGGGCCATCCTTCCCCTAAGCCTGGCCTGGCCCCATTGTAGGATTGTTTCTGTATTTTGAGGATTCTATACTGTAATTTTTTCCAGTCCTGGCATCAGTGCACCCACCAGGATCGGGCACTTTTTTATCCTGGGTCTTGTGCACCCAGCTATCTTTTTTTATTTTTGATTTACTTCTGTCCATGATATATGCTATATAAATACAATCTATATATCAGTGTTGCCTTGGTGAGATTTTGTGAAAAGCAGGGTCCACCTCACGAAGGTACTCACCAAGACTTGAGGATGAATTCAATTTCAGCACTATTACGCTCTTTTGATTGCTGACTTATTTTTCCTGAATGGATAAGCCGATGGCTCATTAGAGCAATGAGAAGAAGAGAAAGATGAGAGGGGACAAGGAACAAGCAACTACACAAAAGATGGCCAGTGAAATCATGTGAAACAAATGCAGTAAGGCAGTCACACTATCAAAAACTGAGACGTAATGAACAAAATGCTAACACATGGGAACCCATTTTGCTTAGCAAGGGGGAGTGGCAAATATGGTATAAAGGTGTTATAAAAGGTGCCTGCATATTTGGTGAGTAGGTACAATATTGAATATATGCTGAAAAATTAATGTTAAATATAGCATAGGAAGCATGTTTGTAAGTGTAGAGAAGAAATGGAGATGAAAAACATTAAATACAGTGATGGTACTTGGTAGTAGGTGTTTAACCAACTGTAATGGAGGCTTAAAATCAATACATATAATGAAATTGAGGCATGAAAATTCATAGAACTGCAAGTTAGAGAAATCAGTGGAAATGAGAACATTTAATGAGAACCAAACAACGGAGTTAATACTGAAAAGGAAGGTAAGTCCCTCAATCAAATGTTATGGTTAATAGAAAAGAGTTAACAAAGAACCAGGGTGAAAGCAAAAAGAACTTAATTGCAATGACAAATGCTACCATAAATGTACCCAAATAAAAAAAATCTTTGTCCTAGATGCCTCTCTGGTTAACATATGAAACTGTCTGAACTTCTTTCTAATGTTTAATTCCCAGATACTGAAGGAAGAGTGTAGACCACTTGAAATGAAAAGGGTGGATGAAGAAACTCAATAGTTTTGTTGTTGAATTAACATGAAATATTTCGGTTTTGGAGACAATGAGAGTTAAACTAGAGATGCTATCAGATTTAAATAGTACATCATGGATAATCAGAATATCTTTCGGGAAATAATGCATTTGAAATTTAAAAAAAGTGCAGTTCCCACAAATATGCATGTAAAGTATGAAAAACATGCAATTTCCAAATGAGATAGCATTATATTGTACAGAAAATTACATACCATCTAGAAAAGATAAGGGAATGATTAAAGGGAAGATAGAAAATAATATCAGATTAGAGAAGACGACACAGATGAAGCTATCTGAAAAAGCAAAGACTAAACTGAAGAACAGCTAGCCAGTTCAGAAAAGATGTTAAGCAAAAACATAGTAGATACAGAAAGAGACCAAGAAAGACAAAAGAAAGGATAGCTAACATTCAGAAAATTGATGAAGGGTGTACAGAATACAGATATTGAAGACATATGAATGCTAATGGATGACGTCTCTGGATTTAAAGATAAAGTAGCTATAGCATATCTAAATATTTGAATGGCATAAGAAATGGTTACCCTCCATCATCCCACTAAGACAATGGTCATTAAAGAATCTCAGAAGTGAAAAAATAGCAAGGCAACAAGGCCTGATGATGTCCTTAGAAATCTGTCAACTTTGAATGGAACTAGTGATACATCTAATTAACACTTTCAGCAAATCATGATAGGAGAGTAAGGTTCCCAAACACCTGAGATATAATTCTATTTTGCATGAATGAAAGTGTGACAGAAAATGAAGGCGTTCACCCCTAGGCTTGACCATATCTGTAGTAAAATCACAGAATCATTTCTCAAGTAGGAACTTGTGGCATATCTAATATAGTGAAATATTGAACCCATGACAGCAGATCTTCACATTTTGAATGGCTACCTGAGTAGTGAAATGGCCTACTTACATTTTAGCCACGATTGCTGATGTTCTTTCAAAAATGTTATATCATAAAAAAACAGGACATAGAGCCCAAGTTAAATCCTAAAATCCAATAAAACAAGCCCCAGTACTTTCAAAATAAACTGTGATTCAAACAGACAAAGACCAAACCTTGAAACTCACTGTTAACACTTTTCAAGCATTTGTACTGGGTGACTTTACCACTGCCACGCCGTCATTACCATTGCTGTTTCATCATATCTTCGAATAAGGGGACTAGCCTCAGTTACCTCAGCATCAGACTTAGTATATGCTAATTCAGTTTTTAATTCTGCATTTTCAAGAGCCACAGTAGCTGTCCTCAGTATTTTAACATGCATTCAGAAGATTTAAATAGAAGACATGAAGTGGAAGGTCTTAGGGAGACATGAGGACATAATTCCATGGCTTTCACACATCTTCAGTATCTACATTTCCTGAAGAAGTAATGTTTTTGCACTGAAAGATAATTCAGTGTGACTTTGTAAGAAATCTAGATAAAACAATATAGCAGAACTAGAAGTCCATGCAACAGAGCAACAATAACCCAGGAAAATGGTCAAGAATATTATGTTTGCATAGATCACGATTATTGTCAGCAGTCTATCTCTTTATCAGCCCTATGAATGATGTCTATCTTTGTAAATGTCCCATCCCCTTTTATAAGTCATTCCACTTCTTTGTGACCAACTTTACAACAGAGTTAAATAACATTGCAAGTGGCAGAGCAGTTGATTTGAAATCAGTCATCCAACAACTTGGATGATGATGTTCAACTGATAAAAAAGCTGAATCATGTGTGTGAAGATAGGTAAAGGCTGCCAGCCTATCCAGATAGAAGTCTGTAGATAATGCTGTCATTTGTAAATATTAATGCAAGCCACAGGCTTGTTCTCTTAAATGTGAAAAGACTGCATTGGATATTGAACTATAAAAATGTAACAACAGTGCACTCTGCTGTAAGAAAGCTAAGTGAAGCATTTTATGACTGTCTTTGATGTCAAAATTTGGAGCCGATATGTCTAGAGGGAGGCATCTTGCCTATTGTTTTAAGACAAGAGTTAATGGTTAGAATTTGCATGTATAAATGTCCTTTATTGCTCTGGTTTATGACCAGGTGTAAAGAATGTAAATGTAGTTTCTGTTAGCCTGGGAACACCAGAGAAGTGTGAGGAATGATGTCATGTGAAACAGCTCTGTGTTATCAATTTAAAGAGAGAGAATCAGAGAGATCAGAGCATTTGTTTTGAGAACATTCAACATCACCAGGACTGTCTTGCATGTTTCTAGATGTAAGTAGGATATAGAACTATGTTTTCTCTTAGATATAGCTAGGAAATAGGAATGTTAGGCTAGTTTGTTTATCTGTGGTGTCAGAACTTTTGCTACTGTTTTATTTTAAGTATTTATCTGTGATCTATGAACTCTTGACCAGCACTGTGTACTAAGAAGTATTGTCTTTTGTTTTTATTATCTATTATTAAATATTTTTAAACCTTTCAACTGTGGCTGTTTTGTGTACAGATAATTTAAGCACTAAGAGTACATTGCATGTATATAGTGATGCTGTACCAAGTCACTCCAAATAAGTTTTGATTGTTAGGTCACACTTGCAATTTGGATACCAATATTGCACGGTAATAATTGGACACCCTTTTAAGGGTCTTTGAGTAGCTGATAAATATTAGTGGGTGGTGGAAGCTGGTACTACCTTTTAGACTGGACAGAAAAGGGGCACAGCTGGAGAACCTGTGCCAGCTTACCCCAGGAGTGTCTGTGTGATTGTATATAACTCTTATCTCAAAGTGTGTGTGTGTGTGTGTGTGTGTGTGTGTGTGTGTGTGTGTGTGTGTGTGTGTGTGTGTGTGTGTGTGTGTCAGCGACTTGGGCAGGGAAGCACTGGTTGGACAGAAAGGGTGCTGGAAATTTTAGCTTGCCCACTAGGCTGAGATCTGGACCCTATAGCTTTGCCAGTGGTGAGTCTGATTGGCGACCTGGAGAGAAAGGCAGAAACCAGCCCCAGACTGACTGTGATATCTGTGTGCTCTTAAGGGAAATTGCACCTTACTGAGTGTGTATTTATTATCCTTTCCCTATATGGACACCCTTCACTGGTGTTAGTGGTGAGGATTGAGGCTCCTTGATTGCTGGGCCAGGGCACGGGCGTCACAACATGGCTAAGTGCCCCTTTAATGCACTAGATGTTATCTTTTTAATACGGTGGAGTTTGCCCATGGCTGTAGAATTTGTTCACAGGGGCATGCCAAAGTGACCACCTACAAATAATAGGTTGATTTTTGCAGCACTACCCTGAGTTTGTCACTGTTATACTATTTGAAAACATTTTATTATGTTTTTCCTCAGCCTACAAATAACTACTTACCACTGAGTGATCATGTGCAATAAAATTTACCTGCCTTTTTAACATTTTCACTCTAATGATCAGCTTTGTATGTTATTTTCTTAACCTTACTCTCTTTTTTCATATTCTGCCTGTATAACATCTTTTTTCTGCACTTCATTCCTGAATTAAAAATACCAGTTTAAACAAAAAATCCCACTTAATCTTAATTACATATTGTGGTCTGTTTTCTTTTCCTTTTAAGGTGTCACTGATGATGTATATGATATATTGTACCTACATTACTAAATTTGTTGCTGAGGTATTGCGTGATGTTTATTAAAGTGCTATTGTGTACAAGTCCTCTTATGCACAGCCTTATAGTTTTGATGATTTATGTCTCATATGTCTGCATTGTAGTAATATATGTATTGTAAGTCTTCAGAGCTGTTTATTTATTGTTATGCTTGGACCATTTCGGGGATGGCTCTGGTATGATTCTCGGCTGTGGAGTCTGCATGTCCTACCTGCAGTCACATGGGTTTCCTCCCACATCCTAAAGACATGCTTCAGGTAGACTGGACACTCTAAACTGACCCTAGGTGTGTGTGTGCCTTCTGTGGAAGGTTGGGCGCTGCCCTGGCAGCTTGACACAGTAAAACTCCACTGCCAGTCAGTCTGCGGACCATTGTTCTGCTGAGGTGATACTTAAAGGGACAAGCTGAAAGAAAAGAAGATGCTGGGAGCATTTCTAACCTTGATCTTGAGGTACATTTCTTGGCGTCCATGTCTTGAACACTTAATGAGCTGGTTATGATCAGCAGCCTGTTCATAATCCTCTAAATCAAAGAGACTAGTAGGGGAAATGATCACCAAAATGTTCTTTTAAAGGATGATAATAAGTTCTTAGGCTTACATGGGTTCATAGGTTCATAGGTTTATACTAGGCTATCTGCCCTAAGGCATTTATAAGCCTAGCCCAAATTTTTGTGGCTTACGCCACCCCTTATATGAAAAATACTGCCCATTAGTTTGTTGTGCCTCTGTCCAGCAGTGACACAGAGATGATTCCCGGGGTAAACCTACGATCTCCCATCCACAGGTCAAGATTTCTCTTGAACAGAGCCAGCGAGGTGCTCTGCCTCACATGGACCGGGATTTTATTCCACAGCATAGGGAGTCTCTGAGTGATAAATCTATCCCTCCAGCACATCCTATTTATATCCGTGCTAAGATTTAGATTCATAGGTTCATAGGTTCATAGGTTCATAGGTTCATAGGTTCATACTAGGCTATCTGCCCAAGGGCATTTATAAGCCTAGCCCATAAATAAACTGCCTCTGCAAGGCTCAAACTCAGGACCCTGTACACTATAGTCACAGCAATTAACCACTAAGCCATCATAACAATTAAGTCACTTGCTCTAGTGGTTTTGGTGGATTTGGATTTTTTGAGGTGGAGCATGTTCATTAATTCCGGGTTGGACAAGGCCTTGTATGTCAGGCACATGTCACCTCTGAGCAGACGGTATGCGACTGAATAGAGCTGGAGTTTCTTCAATCTGGCAGCATATGACAGATTTTGGAGTCCCTTTATCCTTTTGGTGAGGAACTTTTGGGGTCTCTCCAATTGCTGCAGATGTCGGGTGAGATACATCCGGAATGGGGCATTGTACTCGATCATTGGTCTGATAAGTGAAGAGTACAGGGGAACAATGACCTCACTAGATCTGGATGTGAATCCCTTCATGATCAGGTGGGCAATGTAGAAGGTCTTTCTAACCACTTTAGCAACGTGAGTGTCAAAAGAAAGGCCACTGTCAACCTGGGTCCCCAGGTCCCTGATAACCTCTTCTGTGCTTAGTGGATTGCCACCTATATGGTAGCTTGGGGTTACCTTGTTTTTCCCGAAGGGTATGACTATACATTTTTTGGCGTTTAACTTCAGGCTATGGCTCTGACGTAAGATAACATAAGACATAAGATATTATTCAATGTATAACATCCAGGGCAGATGTTATACCAAACAGAACAAGTATAACTTCCAATTTTTCCAGATTAAAAAGACAGAAATACTGTATATACACAATACATATACTTTCCTGCTTAGTAAATAATAAAACAATTATTCAATTAAGAAAACATAACTCAGTGTCTCAGTCTTTGTATGACAGTTGAATGTTTATGACATCTTACTAGACAGGCAACATAAATTTCTGTCTTTATTAAATAGTCCTGTAGATGATCAGTTATAAGCAACAAGTTTAAGGTTGCTAAAGATATGCAGTTGGCTCCCCCACAAAAAAAAAAAAAATAAAAAATAATGGAGAACAATGTCTACAGCTTTTCTGAAAATAATCAGGTTAAATCAATATCATTGTCATGAATTGAAAAACTGTATTAAGGTCATACCACTACTGCAGCGATATTTGCTGGAAGGATCTAAGTGAATTTCACTCCACGGAAGAGTTTGAGCAAGATTAATAAAGGAGAGATAGCAGTAATACAGTTTGTCTACACTGAAAGTCAAATGTTGAAAAATGGCTGCAGTCTAGATATTTCTCTTAAACAATAACAGAGCAACAATCACTGTTGTCCCGGTCTCCTTCAATAATACACAATGACACCAAATGACATTTGATGAGCTTTATTAATTTCACACATAACTTTTTTACATTATTTTAATATTAATTGTAACAGGAATGACCGTGTAACCACCACATGAAAATCCTTATAACATATATCAGGGCAGCATACCCCTTCACACTGCCCGAGTAAGCAGCATCCATACCTCTGCTCACTTATTCTTTTTAATAAAGCAGCATCCGCAAAATTCATTGCATCAGCACCCAACAACAAGAGGGGGAACAGAAGAGGGACAAGCCTGTCCCTTTTCTCCCACCTCCATAACCATACCAAACAAATTAACCAAAAGAAAAAAAAGGAAGGGTACTTGGTTGCAAATTCCCACCAAAATGTGATTCCTCTTCCCAGTTACAGTCCTATAAAGAACCTAAGTCCCATCCAACATATACCTCACTTCCTCTAAAGTCCCTTAAACAAATGAACCCATCCTTTTCCAAAGTCTTATCAAACCTTTCTCTCTTCTGTAATCTTAACCCCCTTCCCCAACAAATCTCCCACACCTCACTCCTATTTAACTCACTCTAACCCTTTCCAAAGATGTTCTGGGACAAATTGGTTTGTTCCCAAACCTTATTTACTGAAATGCTGGAAGCCTAGAGGCTACCTTCAAGGCAAGCAGACAGCAGAAGTTTATTTGCAATATGAAATATAGATTTCATGTACTCAGCATATTGCAAAGCTCACACAGCAAGCTGAAGTGAAATGCAACAAGAGACTCAGGACAAGCAAACAGCCTTGGGATATATATTGCTGGATCAGTTTATTTCAAAAGCAAACTACCAAAGAGGTTTACAAAGAATATCAGTAAAACTGATTTCTTAGCCCATGACTGCAGCTGTCCCTGATAAATGCATCCTAAGAGGTTTTTGACATGGAAACCAAGAAGCAATGAATTTAAAACAGATTAAACTGATTTTTTTTGCCAGAAGACTAATTCATTTAACCTTAATTAAAAATAAGCAATATACTCAACCTAGTTATGAATTGCTATTTTATGCCTTATTATCTCATAGCACTAAGTATGCCTGAAAAATAACAAACTCAAAACCTGATGTGACATTGGTAGAGTGTGGTAGCAGTAGGTCACGTGACTTAAAAATAAAATGTGAAATAATAGTATCTAGGCCTTGTGAAGAAAATGAAAATGTATTAATCAATCTGAACTGTAAATTTGCATAGTATCAAAATAAACTTGCAGCAAAACCAGTCAGTAACTAATGAGATGAAAACTTCAATTAGATTTCAAATCTTAAGAAATGTATTAGAGCATATCATCAGATAACCAAAAAGTGCATAAATGTAACAGTGACTGCAAATGCACACAATTCATATGAAGTTGAAGTATTCCTACAAAGGAAGAGAAGGATGAAGGAAAGGGTTTATGCCTCCTGGCTGCCTGCTTCAGAACATTTGACATTTAAAGATAAGTAATATGAGTAATGCCTGGTATTGAGACTTTTTGCTACAAATTACCTGAGCTCCATTTTTGCAGAGTATTTATTAATACTTAAATCTCAGTGTCAAGTAACCTATTACTCAAATGACTTCCAAAGAAGCATACACCTTCAAGGTAACCTTCAGAAATACTGATTTGTTTGTGCCCTTAAACATTTCAGAAATAGAATGAATCATAACAATGTTTATTTTCATAGATGTATAAATGTAAACTCTTAGTTACCTAGAGTTAAACACATGTTTTATTTGTATTTTAAAATCTAGGCTTGTATGCATGGATTTTATTTTAGTAATTTAGTTTTTGATAATGCTTAAAGTATATAAGAAAAAACACAGTTTATTGTTAAAAAACCACCATGATATAAACAAACAGAGTAAGAACAGTGGAGGCACAATAATCTTGTGTAACCTAGAAGTCAAACAATACTGCTTATTAGTTTCTAGTTTGCTTGCGGATTAACGTAATTGGTGCAGGTTACTTTATTTCACACCAGGGCATCAGAGAAGGCTGAGCTGGATGGATGACATTTCTAAATATGAGCACATGTGTCCAGACACAAGAACCTCTGTATGTCGGCTAATAAAGTTGCCCACGTCAGCTACAGAAGTCCTAAAGTTGTCTAATGAGACAGCTATTTGTTTCACATTCTGAGACCAGAAATACAAATATGTCTGAACACTAATTCAATGAATAAGTCTGCGTGGGACATGGGTATTATTTCATTACTAAAAAATGTATTCAGATTTGAAGAAAACATTCTTGTTAGTTGTTAAATCCTACCAGTTTGATGTTACAATGCTGTAACCAAATCCTATATTGAGACTGCACTTTGTATATTCTCTTTGTGATTCATAAAATGTGGTATTACACACTAAAGTAAAACAAAAATATCGTCTCTGTTAGTGATTCACATTTCAAATGTGGCTATGAAGGTTCTCAAGTTTTTAATAATGCAAATGCCTACAGGCAGCTTACAGTAGATGTTTTGTTATCATTTCGAACATTAAATGTTAAAGAAAGAGTAATTGCTTTGATTTTTACTGACATATTTTTTTCTTAAATATCATTCCTTTCAAAAGACTCTCAACATGAGAACTATGCTTTGCAAGAAATTCAAATAAACATTACTGAATTATGAAGAGATTCGTATGTTTTAAATATGGGAGCGTAAAGAAGACCTTTACCACCCAGCTTGTGCTTTATTGCTTTTCTAGTTAATTGTTTAGAGGGAATATTGACAAGATACATTTAGAAGCTGTAGAAAATAAATAAAATAATAATGTCATGTTGTTATATTGTGAATGATATCAAGCTATCTGGCCATTTCCAGTTTAAAACTTGATGTTAATCCATCCATCCACAATTAATTTACAGTGTTCGATCCACCTTCTGCATTTCTTGGGAGTAAACCAGAGTACCCAAAGAAGACCAATACAAGCAAAAAGAGGACATTAAGAGTCCACAGGCAGGAATTAAACTAGAGAACCTTATGCTGTGAGACAACAATGTTATCTGCTTCGCCATTTTGTTAACTGGGTCTAAAGGAGAATGCAAATCATTTTTATCCAGTATGGAAGGGGGAAATAAACATTGCAAGTATGTACAATTTCAGGCTGGAACAGAATCACTTTGGTTAGAACCTCTGAAGCCAGAAATGACAAGCTGATTGCTGGTTACTTAAGCCTGTGTTTGTGGAACCTCAGAGTATTTTTCTCTGCCTTACATAGTGTACTTTCAGAATCAGTGTATGTTAAACATTAGGATGTGAAGTGTGGTTATCTGTGTTAGGGTGAGAGGTTGGGCTATGAGGAGCAAAGCTTCTCTGAGAAAATCCTTCAGTTGTGTGAGAGGGAATTTAAGACTTCACAATTTTTGTGCTCAAATCACAGTTAATTATTGAACTTTTGAGACTTGCAGTTCTGGATCTCACAGGTGACATGAAGCTGTACAAGTCTGATATGAATCTTATTTTGTATAAAGGACAAAGTATAAATTATGTTTTTTTAAGTCACATCCTGTTAACAAGTTATCTATGTCCATATTTCTTTACAAACCCTCCTTTGGTATTAAATGCATTGTTCTTGTCCACCTACCATACAGAGAATCTAAAGAAAATAGGCAAATGACTTACATGATAGATCATTACAGGCACTAATGCATAGCTCTTATGCACAGCAATAGCCAAAGGTCCACTTAGCACAGTGAATTTAATTTATTTACTTGTAAGGTGAGGGAATTAACTGGTCCAGATACCATTTTCACTCGTAACCCAGGCCGTAGGGTCAATCCTGGTCAGTTAACATGTTTGCATGACTCATAAGCCACAATCCCCACCTGCAAGAATAAAACCTATGCCATCAATGTTGTCACTAGGTTGTGTATTTACTGGGCACAACACAGAAAAACGTATCACACAGGCATGTAGTAGAACACCTTGAAGAGAAGTCTGCACTGTTAAATCCTAATAGGTTTGCATCCCAAAGAACAGTTCTGTATGGCCTCCCAGATATGTGGGAGCTCACTGTGCTAAATGTGAAACACTTGACTAAAGAATCCTTGGCTGACATAGGTATTAGACATAAAGATAACAACACATACAAACATCAGACTATTAGGATTCCCTACACACAGCTTGGTATTGCATGCATCTGTCACATGTAGTAGCAATGGATATTGTCTGAAGCATCTGCAATTGATGTATTAATGGTACATCAGTATGTGAAACTGAAGTCAATCCATCAACTATGCCCATGTGCATGGACAGTACAATAGTACAACGGCAGGTGTCAATGATCAAGGAAGCTGTCACTGTGATACTGTACACATCCCAAACAATGCATGGAGCACCATCTATAAGTACATATCAAACCTCAACACAGGTGCCAAGTGATTACTGTCCCATTGAAACTGCCATAGAAAATGTTATACTGACATGAAATCCTGACATGCATCCATATGTGTTCATGTAAACTATCAGCTTGTAATACTGATGTCATGTAGTGGTATATCTGTGACAAAGTACAGTCACACTATAGCTGTACATATGGTACAACTGAACTTTAGGCTGTATTCCAAATAAAACTTTGGGTATGAATCACATGTGACACAGTGGAACTGTTAACACAGTCATACAACTCCTATTTTGTTACATTACATCAGTTGTATATCATATGCCTATATGTTTATCAGTAGAAATGTGTGTTGAGGGCCCTGACACCATATATGGACATATTACAATTGAGGTGGATGTGGTTCATGCAGAATAATTAGTAACACAAATGCTGACAGTTACACAGTGCTGCTGGTGAACATCTGCATAATCCTTGTGAAGAACAACACAACAGTGAATACAATGAATTACCCATGGTTGCAAGTAAATTTGAACATGCCATATGTTTGTGCATGTAACAGCATTACAACATGTAAATGAACCCAGGCGTATATGCCCATGTAATCAGAATGACGTAATATTGCTGTATGTAGATAACATTTCCAGATGCTGTCACTGTGATAGTTAAATGACAGCTGTATAGAATGTTGATATACTTCACTACAAGAACATGCACCTTAGTAGGCAACAATAAACATAGCATCATCCCATGTCAACAATCCTCAGGAGGCATATTACTACAGTTGTTATGAAAGGAACATGTAAACAAATGGCAACAGTGGCCATCAATACAGTAGCTGAAATCACAGATTGGAATACATTTTGTAAGGCTAAGTACATCCACACCTCAATGTAGCACATATGGGTGACAAAAACATTGACATTTGCAATGTTCATATGGTCATAGGACATTACTAGGCTACTGGCTAAGACCACATAAAATCCTAGCCATTATAATACTATTTCAACCCAAATCACTATCTATGTGATGGAAAATAGCAGGGATATATGTGTCTGTGTATATGTGTTTGATTTTATTATAGACTGCCTTTATCCATATGTGACATTTACACCACCCCATGACAGAATTAGCAATCACACATCCAGTGGTCAATGGATGTTTTGCAGCGGGTCATGGAGGGGCTCTGCTTCACAATGTGTGTATGTATCTTTGAGATGATGACATCCTCAGTTTTTTGTAGAAAGAATGTTATGTGGACAGAGAGATAAAAGGAATGCTGGATCCAGGAGACTATGTATAAGGTTTTTCTGAGTGGGAGTCAAATGAAAAGAGATTCAAAACATATTACAATGACCATAATATATCACCAACCACACACACATTGGTTTACTGATGTCAGATTTAAATACCACACCTGTGTAGATATACAAGAGGGATTCCACAGAATTTAAGACTATTGCCACTGCAGATACCTAATTTTAGCAGTGTCAGACTGTACTTTATAGGGGATGACATCATCAGTGCATGCTGAAAAGGAGACGATTGAAAGGAGTGTCTGACATAGCTGTAGACTCATATCCTGGTGTAAAACTGCCTCCAGACTGACAGTTGAATGAAGGCACACATACACACACTCAAGATGACTGCTGTAGCATTAGAACCCCTGTATATCCAGTTACTCAAGCTACAGAGCATTGTGCTTAACTGTATCACCATCACACAACTCTGTCTTTAACAGTGGCAGAGTACAATTTATAGAAGGTGACATCATCAGTGTATGCTGAGAAGATTTTGAGAGGAGTGTCTGACATACATGTAGACTCATGTCCCAGTGTAAAATTGTCTGCAGACTGAAAGTTTAAGACTCACATACAAATTGGCTGCTTTGAGATTAGAACCCCTACCTAACAAGTTACACAATGCAGTAATTAACACTAGTGCCACTGCACAAGTCTGGATTTCAATGAGGCAGAGTGCAACTTAGAGAGGGTGACATCATCAGTGTAGGCTGAGAAGAAGATGCTGGGAGGAGTGTCTGACATAGATGTGGACTCACATCCATGTGTAAAATTGTCTCTTGACTGACAATTGAATGAAAAAATGCACACAGATAACTGCATTCAAGTTGATTGCCAGGAGATTAGAACCCTTACCTATCAAGTTACACACATTACAGTACACAGTACTTAATACTAGCACCACCATACAATTTTGACTTTAATATTGTCAGGGTGTAATTTATAGAGAAGACATCAGCAATGTATGTTGGGAGAGCTGCAGAGTCATGTATTAGTATAAAAGCACTTTCTGAATGCTATTTGAGTGAGGCCAGCAGGACCTGGACTAATGTTCTTCTGATTATGCACACACCCATTCAGACATAGACACACACATACGTTAACTGCTGTGAGATTCAATCCCTCAGTTAACTAGTTACGCAAGCTAGAAAACACAGTACTTAATGCTTATACCACTGTAGAAGTCTGGTTTTATCACTGTCACAGAGCACTTTATAGAGGATGACATCATCATACCATCGCAGGTAGCATATACTGTTATGAAACTTGTATGGAAAGCTAGGAGTTATGATATAACTGTGTGATTGCAATTTTCAAAAGTACATATAAATACATACTGGCAACCTGGGTGAAAGAAGATGTCATGAATGCATATTACCAAAGTGAAACAGACATGTACCCATTTCTCAGGATGTTGTGTAGATGACACACACACACACACAGACACACACACACACACACACACACACACACACACACACACACACACACACACACACACACGCACACACACACACACACACACTTTGGAAACAACAGTAGTTCAATGATGGAGTTGTGTCTTCATATTCAGATGAAGATATGTCCACATTAATACAATTTACTGACAATATTAATGGGATATGATCATGGGTGACGAATGTCAAGTGTTACTATAAACCTCTACCAAATGTAACAATGCAGTTATGCTCTGTAATTCCAGAGTCTGTTTGACAATGGCCTAAATATTGTAATGTTATTTGCAAGTGCATTGCTGCAGAGCAGACATAAATATCATAAAGTATGTCTTCAGTCATGCACGTGAGTCATTGCCCTCTTCTTGTGTATTTCCATGCATTGGAGGATTATAACCCAGTAACCACAGTTAGACATGCTATACCCGACTTCATAAAGTGCATCACCAAAATGCTGATTTGTGTGGGTGATGGCAAAGTATTAGTGCATGTGCGATTCACATTTCAGGAATACAACTTGGGCTTGTAAAGTAACAGTGTCCACTGGTGTTCATTACCAAACGTTTAGCAAATAGGGACATACAGCAACTGACCTGACCGGAGTTAACTGCAAAATACATTTGTTTTGTTATTAATGTTTTATGTGTCAGGCTTGCAAGATATGTTATGGGAGGAATTGCTGGCAACTAGTATGACATGGATGCTGTAATCTATTTTTGCAATGTACTGGCCAAACTTTGACTCCATAAATAACTGTTGGCCTTGCCTTCCCCATTTGTGCAACATTAAGTGCTGAGCAAACATGGTTATCTGCTTCACGAAAACAGTGAAAAATGTAATGTAATGTAGTGCACCATCTTCTGCACAAACAAGCTCAGTGGCAATGCACAGCCATCAGCACTCTAGACAGTACTAAGTGTGGAAAATACAGTTGCTGCCTAGCTTTCTCCGCGGCATACGGTGTAAGAGCTGTGATCTTCAAGTTAGAACACAGATAAACTAGGGTTATAAATGGTGTCAGGATGCCATTAGCTAAGTAAATGTGATCAGAACTGCAAATGTGACTATCCATTACTACACTGAAGTATGTGTCTTCTCATATTGCATCAGTAATACTTACCTCAATACACTTGTACAACTACTAGCTGTTTTGCAGGCAACTCTGCATATCACAAGTTTGTGTGTATAGATTTGTACAAATGTCAAGGGGTGGTACATCTTTTGAAATAATTACTATGACTCAGCAGATATGCTATCTTTTTGTGTAGGCCCGAATATCCTGAAATGTGTATCCAGTATGCTTCTTCACAGTAATGACAGTTTCCATCTCATATTAGATGAACATTTCATCCATCATCCAACTAAAGATGTTACATTATATGCCGATGAGACAGAGGAGGTGATGACAGACACAGGGCTCTACAGGATGTAGGAGGTACTGTCCTGACACATTCGTGAATGTCTTAATGTTGTGTTGGTATGATGTATGCTCTGAATTAGATTATGTCTTGCTCTGTAGCATGAATTGCATGAGGTAAGGATGGAGGAGATATAGAGTGGCAATAATTAATATAGCCATATACATCTGTTTTAAGAAGATGTGGGACATCTGAAATATAATGGTGGCATGTGGGAGTTGAGTTTTGACAGTTATATTAATTGTGTCCCACCTTGCAGCTTACTTGATAGGCAGACATATCATAGTTATGTAGGAAAAGGGGTAGATAAATGGATAACCAACAGATACACATGAAAGACACCCTTGAAAGCAGTCCTTAAGAGTATCCACTATTGCTGGGTTATAAGCCTTGAGAAGATGCAAATGTATGTATTCATACATCTGATCATCACCTGAACATGAGACAAAGGCAATCCTACAGCAGTTTGTGAAACCTTGCACACTACAGAAGCACTAATAACTTATTAAATCAAGGTAACCTGTTGGTATTATTCATCAGCAGATTCATGACAGAATGCATAAACTATGAGATGACCTTTACATGCATCAGCCTAATAGACACATACACCTAAAGTGAGGTGGTAGTGAAGGGGTGAAGACAAGGAGAGATGGATAAACACATAACAATGTTTGTTGTAATGGAACATTCATGGACATGTATTTGGTGTATTTTCATTATTAACCTGACATGTTCTGTAGCATGAACTGACAGAGAGGTAAAGAAGGGTTAGGAGAGGGGCAACAGGCTTATAACAAGCACAATAAGGTTGGATAAATATCTTATACTTGTGGCAACAAATGTCACTTCAAATACTCTTTTTCGCCAGCATTCAGTATATCTCCATGAAGGCTCATAACTGTGACAAATGATAAGATGTGGGTGAAGAAGCATTTCATAGGCATACAACACCACACTAAAAAATGATGCGAGATGCATCTAGAATTGAACCCTTGATGATATGTAAAAAAAAAAACAAAAGATCTTTAGCCAAGTAATTTATATTAGTACTCCACACACTCCCCATAGGAAGTTGCATGGTATTACATCCATCAGTTTGAAGAACTCTCAGAACAACTGTTTCAGAGTAGTGCCTTTACTCTTTTTTAACTTTGTGTTCCTACAGTGTAGTGACTTTAGTAGTACTGCATACGCACCAGATTTTTCCATATGCTCAACATTGATTTATTGCATGTGTGTTGCTATACCAAGTCCCACTTTGTCCTATGGTCAACACTGAAATGCTAAATGACTTGGCTTTTAAGTCATGACTTTGGAGGGATATATGGGATAATTTGGCACATATCTTTTGGAAACGTACACATTGTTAAAATTAATTTGTACTATATGAGATTCAAGCCTATGTAAAAGGGAATGCATACATTTCTGCATAGGTGATCCATTTTCATTACCATAGACAAATTGTTTGCCAACCATTGTCATTACAGATATAGAGCTTAAATAGTGACTGGTGCTATACTTCAATTAAGCCTGTATGTGTGTGACATTAAAAGGTCCTGACTTATGGATTCTCAGGTGTGATGCAGGACTGCTGTCTGACAATATTCTGGGAAATGGATAGACTTGCATGACTTTAGTAATAGAGTTTGAAGTTATGATACATACCTCTCAATACATTCCATTTTACAGTCGTACTTGCATTATAGGAGGGGTGTAGATGATTGTCAGTAAACTACTGTGTCTATCAGAGATATGCAATTTTTTTTTATTACATCATCATCATCGTCATGCTAAAACAGTTACAGAGATAATACAGATTACTATCAATATTGCGAAAGGCTAAATAATTCCCGTTCGCAATATAAAAGTAAACCATCAAAACCGGAATCTCATCCACTTTACAATGTCGACCCAAATGATCGACACATTTGAATCTACATTGTCATCGAAAACATCACATGATACCTGTATAGGAGCTGATGTAAATCAAACTCCTATATGACATATCATGTTTTTTTCAGGGGGGGAAAGCCCCCCTGCATCCACTCCCCTGCTAATAATACATTCCAACTCCAAGATCGCACTACTGTGGGGATATGGATGAATTTCCAATTCCCACTGTACCGCGACCTCTGGACAGTTTGTAGAACACACTAAGGCAAATGCACTACTGCATTTACATAAGTGTGTTCGACTATCCCATACCCTTTACATTCTGTGAACGACAATCTGATTTTCAGCAGCATTTGTGCCGATAGGTTCTCATTCACAGTATTGATAGTAAATCAGATAATACATATGATACTGACAAATGTTTGTGTATGCAAGCAGTAATGGATACCTTTCTGTCAATCAACCTGCTAAACATGGCCATTGTTATGTAGTATTACCTTTATAATTATAGTTTTGTGTAAAATTACAGAAGGACACCCTTACTAAAAAGTAGGGTATGCTGGATTTAAATTCTGGTTCAACTGTGTTCTGATCATGAACTCACTGTACTTACACATGGTGCCACAGGGAAAGCAAGGCAGCTGGTTTATTTTCTACACTGAATACTGTCCAGAGAGCTAGTGGCTGCACATCAGAACTAACTCTGTGTGCAGGAAGGTGAACTAAATGAAGTATTTCAATTTTTTCCTTAAGTAGTGAACCCTGTTTGCACTGTAAAATGTAATGTTGAACATATATCACTTGTGTAAATACTCATTATGACCCTTCCTTGTTAAAAATAACTACTGTGAGATTCCAACCTCACTTTACCTATGTTCTCTCTTGTTTGCACTGTAAAAGGTAATGGTGAACATATATCATAGGTTCATAGGTTCATAGGTTCATAGGTAAGGACTAGGCTATTGGCCCTAGAGGATATATAAGCCTAGCCAAACGGTACTCTGGATTTTGCCACCCAAGAAAATTATTTTTCTGTGACCCTGTCAAGTAGAGCCACAGAAGTGATCCCCAGGGTGAATTTCCTATCTCCCATCCAATCATTAAGATTTTTCTTGAAGAGTGCTAATGAGGAGGTTTGTTTGATATAGTTAGGTAGTTTGTTCCAGAGTATGGGAAGTCTCTGAGACAGGAATCTATCCCTCCAGCATGTTCTGTTTATTGTGGTGACAAGGTTTAGGTCCCGAGAGCGTGTAGTTCAGAGGGATTGGGATTTCTTTATGTGGAGTATGTCCAACAGCTCTGGGTTTGACATAGCTTTGTATGTTAGGCAGAGATCGCCTCTGAGTAGGCGATATGCGACAGAGTAAAGCTGGAGTTTTTGAGACAGTCTGCATAGGGCATCTGTTTGAGGCCGGTAATCCTCTTTGTGAGGTATTTCTGTGGCCTTTCCAGTTGTTGTAGATGTCTTGTGAGGTACATACCAAAAGGGGCGTTGTACTCTATAATGGGTCTAATGAGTGATGAGTAGAGGGGAACAATTACTTCTTTTTCCTGGATGAGAAACCTTTTGTGATGAGGTGTGCCACGTAGAAGGATTTCCTGACTACTGTGGCGGTGTGATTATCAAAGGAGAGACTACTGTCCACCTGTGTCCCAAGGTCTCTTATCACACTTTCGGTGTTAAGTAGACTGCCGCCTATGTGGCAGTTCATGGGTACAGAGTTTTTACCAAAAGGGATGACAATGCACTTTTTGGCACTGAGCTTGAGGTCATGGCTTTGACACCAGGCATCTGTCTCAGTGAGGCCCTTTTGTAGGATATCCACATCGTTAGATTTGATTATGGCTCCTAGTTTACAGTCATCTGCGAACTTTGTTAGCCAAAGACCTTATGTGTCAGCCTGTACTTCAGAGAAGTAAATATCAAACAGGAGAGGACCTAGGACTGAACCCTGTGGTACTCCACTTGTCACTGGTCCAAAGTTGGATTTAGAGTCTGCTACTTTCACAGTGTGGGTTCGGTCAGCGAGCCAGTTGGCAGCACATCTTGTGACATAGGGATTTATACCTAGTTTAGTGAGTTTGTCTATAATTCCAGAGTGGGGGATGGTGTTGAAAGCCTTGGTGAGATCTAGATAGGCTGTGTGCACCATCTTACCCTCATCTACAGCTTTGATGACTGCTTCAAAGAAGTCTATCAGGTTTAGGAGACATGATCTTCCTTTTACAAACCCGAACTGGGAAATATTCATTATGACCCTTCCTTGTTAAAAATAACTACTGTGAGACTCCAACCTCACTTTACCTATGTTCTCTCTTTTAAAGATCAACATATTTACACCTTGTGCCACAGCTGGGTAACAGGTGGAATTTCTGCACTTATTAGCATCCATGTTGCTAACCACCGTAAAATGCCGCTAAGTGCATTTGTGCTTTGTATGGTGACTGAAATTATTTTTTTTCACTTTTTCCTTAAAAGATGTGTTGCACTATGCCACATGCTGTGCACACGATAAAGGGAAAAAAAGGAAATAAAAGTTAAACAATTAGCCAGCTTTGGAGCTGAACCATCAGACTATTGCACTTATAAGGCAAAGTTCTAGTGGGTTCTCTCTGTTTGCCAAAGCCACAGCGTTGCAATAACAATCAAATCATATGCATACAAGCAATTCACATTTCATATCCAGTATTAACAGTTCATATAGTTGGACATTCTTGGTTGTACATGTGTAGCTAACATATTTAGGGCAAGGAGTGATCACACAAATATTTATGAATATGTTTGCAAAATACAGCTTTGTCTTCTGGTCAGTCTTCCTTTATCTCTGTTTTACTGTCAGACATGCAATCTATAGTGAATTTCCATTCATTTTTCTTTCATGGTGTGATACAAATACATAACAGTGAACAACGCTTTTCAGAAAAGGCAAGAGACATGCTATTATGGCCAAAAAATATACATGTGTGGTGTCTGGTTTTATTTAAAAGCTCACTGCAGTTAGTTCTACACTTTGTAAGTGTAACCTCACTGACACACCCACTGCAGAAAAGGGTCTCTGAACTGCTGTTGTGTTTTCCTTCACTCAGATTAATTATTCACAGTTGCAAGCCATTAGTACCGATCAATGGTTTACAGCCTACACTGCGTTTACATCTATTACACAAAGTCAGAAATTTGATATTCAGCATTTCTAATGAGATCACACCTCATTTGCATTTTTAGAAGGCTCACAGGGCTGAATCTTCACTATAAAAAGATAACCATGTAACTAGGGAACTTGAAGGTGAGGAAACTTGTTTTCAGACAAAAGAGAAGACTGGTATTTCTTTGAAGCAGATTTCTCTGCAGAAAAACTCTTATTTTCCTATGGTATGGTTCTATTATTCAAGTACATTTAAATTGCAACCTTCTAGAAATGTATTTATATAGCCAGTAGAAAAATGAAGGTT